>NW_027115143.1:33096-67121 GCF_000696795.3 Halyomorpha halys
CATAATGATATGATACAGGATGTAGAGAAACTACCCAGTAGTAGAACTCTAAAAACAGTTTACAATATAAGGTCATGAGGCCATCTTCTTTTCAGGCGCCTCGTAGGATTGCCAGGAATGGAAAAGGAACCAAGGTTAGAAACTAGTGGGTTTGGGTGGTTAGGGAGTTTATTATGGAAGGAATAATATCGGGTTCGGGCTAGTGTAAAAATTAAATAGTTCAATTTAGGTTAACATGAAATAGTTTGTTTTTTTTTCACTATTTTGTACCTTTATTGACCGTCACCCAACTATCTTCCTAGAATAAAAAAATAAATAAATAAATTATAAATATAAACCTTTAATGATAATTAATTTACAAATACATTTTAATGATGAGAACTCCAATTTTCCCTTTTCTTTAAAAAAACAAAACAACATGTTTTGGAGTTATCTGTCTTCAGGGTGTTTTTTCCTTTATCTTATTTTGAAATATCTATTTCTCCAAAACCATTCGACTTAAAAATGTCTATTAACACTCAAATTAAAGCTAGTTTAATGACTATAAAGTAATTTATAACGTTTATTTTTGTAGCAGAAGTAGTTTTCATGATATTCCAAAAAAGCTGTATCTTGGGAAATATTGAACGAAAATATTAGGGTTAATATTTTAGCGATTCTCTCTGCTTTAAATGATGTTCTCTAAGATTTTCTAGTGTTGTTGGTAGTTTTAAAGATATAGAGCTCTGAATTAAAAATTAATTTCTTTTAAGTTTTGAAACAGCCGCTATTTTTTATTCCCCTTACCTATACTTGGCAGAGTCATGAAATTTGATTAGTAATTATAGATAGTTTTCATTGAAGTAATAAAAAATTGGGGTGACATAACCGCCTTTTTTTCTCGGTAGACTTATGGAACTTTATCAGACGTTCCGGTCATTAACATCCATACTAGATTTACGTACCTACCTTACCTATCGCTCTTTTGGGTCTACCAACCCTCAATAGATTAATATATTTTTTTCTATTTAAGTTCATGTAGTGTAAATAACTTGAGGTCCTTACTATTAACATCCGTTGACAACAGACATAGACTAAGATAAAATTAGCACTGACTGCTAATGAAGGGGCTGATAGACTCGGTGACAGCAATTATTGTGACAGACTGTGGTGAGTAATGTTCGTCAAAAGGAACACCAGTTCCAAACAACCCCTTCATTGTTCCAAGAGTGTCGCTGACGGGAAGGTTAGGGGGGTCCAATCATCTGTCATATCCAGCGCCCCTTCAGTTAGTTACAGCCGTCGGGGGTTCTCTCAGTCTCCACTCCTGGGAGTCACTTCCTTAAAAAATGACTACCTTGTCCATTGCCAATTTTTTTCTGATCATATTAGTACAAGAGCCCAAGAGGAGAAAAAAGGCAGTTATTTCACCCCAATTTTTGATTACTTTAATGAAAACTATGTATAATTACTAGTCAAAACTGATGAGTCTGCCAAGTATACATAGCAGGATTAAAAAATGTCGGCTGTTTAAAAAGGGTAAACAAATTAATTATTCATTCAGAGCTCTATATCTTAAAAACTAACGACAAAACTAGAAAACCTTAGAGAACATCATTTAAAGTAAAGTAATTTTGCTAAAAAATGAGCCCAAATAGAGTTATTTATGATAAATAGTTTTAGAGATATAGCTTTTTAAAAAGCAACATTTCATAAAAATGTTGCATGAGCGTACTGAAAGATCAGTAGTTAGTGAATTTATTTTGAAAAATTTATATCTCTAAAACCATTTTACGTACAGATGTCTATTAGCACTCAACTTAAAGCTAGTTTAATGAGCTGTAAAGTAGTTTATGATGTTTATGTCCGTAGGAGTAATAATTTACATGAAATTTGCTAAAATAAATTGATTTATTGTTGTTCGACCAAGTTAAATTTACTTTATTTTGAGTGTTGGCAGACATATGTGCGTCTTATGGACCTAGAGATAATTTTTTTCAAAAATCCAACATTTTATACGAACAACTAGAAATTAACTTTGTGAGTTTATTTTGTCAAATATCATAAAAACTATTACTCATGCAAAGATAAACATAATTAACTATTTTGTAGTAAATTTAACTAGCTTTAATTTGAGCGCTGGCAGACATCAGTACGTCCAATGGTTTCTGAAATAAAGTTTTTCATAAATCAAATTTATTGTCCGAACAACTATAAATCAATTTATTTTAGCAACTAAACTATTACTCCTACGAAGATAAACATCATAAACTACTTTATAGCTCATTGAACTAGCTTTAAGTTGAGTGCTAATAGACATCTGTACGTCAAATGGTTTTAGAGATATAAATTTTTCAAAATAAATTAACTAACTACTAATCTTTCAGTAGATTTATAAGAAAATTTGCTTTCTAAAAAGCTATATCACATATGTAGATGCCGCATGTATGATATCAGAGAATAATGTCCCTTCAATTGCATCCTAAATTCTCCAACCTCAACCTTTGAAGAAAGGTTTCAAACGAGAATTCAAATAAATCCTATCAAATCAACCATAGCCTTTGTCGCGAACCTATGACTTTCTGCCCTAGAATATCCTTAAATAATACTCCATTTATCCCAAACCTTTACCAAGGATCTGGACAAATGACTAGCATGGAATTCTCATACAAGACTGTAAAGGTTGAATGCTTGTCGATTCCATCTATTAAAACAATTACTGTAGTACAAACTATTAATTAACTGCAAAGGACAGATTTACATGAATCTTTTAAAGCCTGTTTAATCTTACGGAATTGAGCTATATTGAGAACCATCGATTTCCTCTCGTATTCAGTCCTTGCACATCGTTGTCATAAATAAAATCATCCATAATTACCTCAATGTTCCACGTGTTACCGACTGGCCCGAACCAGATATCAATCCTTCCATTATTAACAATCTAACAACCTAAACTTAATAACAATTAACCTTTCTCTTCAATTTCTGCTAGTAATGAGCTTCTGATAAAAAGAGAGCTTCTAGTCTAGAAATGCTATTGAAATTTTAACAATGGGTAGATAGTCTACAAGACTATATCATCGCATGTTAACCAATTTTATTTATTTGTTGCTTTGTTGGATTTCGGCCCCTAACAACTGCATACCAAATTTGCATAAAAAAATTCGCAGAGAAAAATCAGACAAAAACAATTTATTTACTCATAACGCAAACAAGTATACATTTTTGCAGTAGTTTTTTTATAGAAAATTAAGCTTAATATAAAACAAAAAAAAAAATCTTCGAAATCAGACCATTATTAGCTAAGATATAGTATGTGTTTTTCACACGCACATATATACAATACTTTTATATAACTATATTTTTAGGAACACAAATATATGAAAATACAGATATTAAATGTTATTTTCCAAAAGAGATGTTCGATTTTGTTTTTGTATTTTTGTGCTACTAATA
This sequence comes from Halyomorpha halys, assembly GCF_000696795.3. Classification (NCBI taxonomy): domain Eukaryota; kingdom Metazoa; phylum Arthropoda; class Insecta; order Hemiptera; family Pentatomidae; genus Halyomorpha; species Halyomorpha halys. The sequence goes on from NW_027115143.1 coordinate 36,532, forward strand.
TATGATATAGTTATAATGCATCACATACAACATAATGTTAACGAGCTCAGGGCTATAATGCTTTAATTAATATAGCATTATAGTGTTCATATCGCACACTTACTTATTTTAATCTGCTGCACAAAAAAGTATTAGAGAAATTTTTTTTAGTAAATTAATTAAGATAACAAATAATTACATCTTTTTATCAATTTTTAAGGGAGAATAAGTGAATAAATTATGAAGCGAAAGTCCACTAGATTAATTATAATAAAAAATGGATCAAAACAATAAAGATGTTGCTGGAGCAATGCCATATAATATATAAGACTATATGATATCTATATATGTACAAATATTGTGGTATACGAGTATTGGTCGATGTACGACGACGTTACTATCTTTCTAGTAATTTTGAGTTTTTAATCCTATCACTCATACAATGTGATGATGTGCTAAAAAAATCGCTGTTTTAAGGTAAATCTTTTTTTTATGAAATGTGTGGAACAGATGAGTTTTTAGTTCCTCACTACTTTGTGAGGTTTAACTTCAAACTGTGGGGGGAGGGATTGTATGCGAGATAAAAGTTCTGGAACTTACAAAAACTGCGCATGCGCCCACTAGTTTAATATTAACCAAAATTAGAACAAGCTTAGGTTTAATTCCACAATAGGGGTATTCATGATTTTGTGTTAAATGTAAAATGTTTTACCATGTTAAATGTTATAAGTATAGGATCATGAGCAGCTCTATTTAAAGTCGTGTTAAATTTTAAATGCATGAGAGCCCCTAGCGGATTTTCTTATTGACTTATTTCGTAACCTTTCCTTCCAAAACTTCTTGTTATTGTTTACTTCTAAGTTTCAATTACAGTAAATTATTACAACATGCATAAAGTGAGTGAAAAGTAGAAATGTGAAGATTTGGCTATTGATTGTCTTGTTTAAGCTCAGCTGGTCTGTTGCATGAAGTCATTCTCCATTTAACAGATCTAGTAACTGACTCTCAACATATGTGTTATATCGTTTTAACATGCTAAAATAAGGAAGTATTTCTCCATTTAACATAACTTTTTCCATTTAACATGTTAAACTAAAGATCATGAATACTCCTATTGCTTGGTTTTCTTTTTTACTATTTGATATATACATAACACAGGATAATAATTTCAAATTAGAGTGATGCATTGCTTATAGATAAATAGTGGTTATCTATCATAGATGGTAACCTAACCTTCTGCCATAACTCACTAGTAAGATATACCAAATTTGATTTCTACTTCGCGCCCAAGATGTAAGACTTTGGTATTGGCGGTCGCGACACCGCCTTGACATCCATTCCCACTGATAGCCCTTCCCCGCCACGAGGATAGGACGCCCTTAAACAACATATAAATCAAGGAGGCTGTCTCTCGGTGTTAAATGTCTCGTGAAGAGGGTCCCTCGTGTTTTTCTGCTCATTTGCCGGCTGTCGCCAAGCGATAACATTTACTACATTGAGCATCTAATGTGCCCGCAAGGATTGGCATCACTCCCTAGATCCTTTCTTATTCCGGGAAGTTTCCCTCCCTCTTCCGCCGAGATACAGATGTATTCCTTCCTCGTCCCTTTGAGGGAGCCCTTTCCCCTCTTTTTCCTTTTGTGCTCGCCGTTCTGTATTTTATGAGTTCCATTTTTACCCACCTCATATGAGTTGATGTCGGGTTATTTAGTGTGACAGATGTATTGGAATCGTTTTCAACGGATTTATCTTTTGAGTATACGTTCATAATATCTTTTTAGTCAAAGTAGACTTATTAACTTAAAAACTATTCAGCAGATATTCCTCAACATGAAGCTATAAGGATCATACAGTGTTTAAGAAGAGAGAAAAAGTTTTTAATTTAAACTGTAAACTTTGATTGAAGAACATTTATTATTTTACTTAATAGAAAAGAGGATTAAAAGATGAATTATTTAAAATACAGGTTTTCCGTTTTAATGGCATATAGAACAAAATATTTAGGTGAACATATATTGAAAGAAAAAATGTAATCGATATTTTAGATGGTCAATATTTACCATCAATAATAAGTTTTTTTATATATGAAAAGTGCTTTGAACTATAAAAACATTTAAATAAAAGAGTTAATTTATAATAACTAAACAAAATAGTACAATTAGGGGATTAATATGAAAATCTCCCAGATGATATTTAATATATGGTGCACTTCAATAATAAATGTAATATGTTAATATGTAAATAAATACCCTTTTTCAATTAATTCATTGTCACCAAATATAATAGATTAAGATAATAATTTATTTAACATTTAATTAGCATAAAAGTTAAATAAATAGAAACCATACCAGTATGCGGAGCAGCTAATCAGAGTCTTGAGGATTCTGACATCCTTCCTTAATTACAATATATCTTCGCTTGTTTGTATAATTAAACAAAAATTATATAAACTTAATTTATTATTTTTTTATTTCATGAATGAAATGCTTTGACATAGAAGATATTATGTTATATATTTTTCGATAATCTTTTGCATAACGAAGGAATTGGGTATTGTGCACTAAATAGTGTCCAAACTTTTCATAAGGTATGCCACAACGTTATACCTACTTCTACACCTTGCAACCTTTACAATAATTGTTTCTTATATTAGTTATGGTCTAGACTCTTGTTTTTTAAACGTTGTTTTCTCTTTCTAAAAATTATGAAGATATATCTATTTGATGAAAGCCGTTAATAAATGAGACAATCTAGGTAAGAAAGACTTGTTATGAAAGCTGATTTAGAAGATTGGGGTTTGATGGCGTCACTGTAGAGATGTTTTTAGAGAACGAATAGTGGTATCTATATCGAACTTTCGGGTTCGCTAAGTTTTTATTATTGTTATTAGATTTTAAAAACTATGTCACAAATAATGAATTAAAATATATAGTAAAAGAAAAAAATACTAAAAGAGTTTTGGGAATGCATTATTTGTTGCTTGAAACCCATCCTTTAGCTTCGGAAATGATTTCAGTATTGTTTTTTTCATCGAAGTGTTATATAACAAGACTTTGAGTATTTGTTAATTTTTTGCTCACATATAGATTAATACTGAGTCATATGAACATAAGGGTGAGTAACAGTATGAGTATAACACACCCTTCCCAACAGTTTACGCGTCTAAATTAAATTTTTTCCCTCTTAAGATTTATAGGGACACACATAGGGGAGAAAACTTATGAAAAAGGTGAACTATTCCTTGGCCTTTGTGGAATATGGACAACCCTAAAAAAGGAGGCTACAATAAGTAGGAAACAAAATGCCCTCCTAAGGGTCGTCAGCTTATTACCGTTGGAGGGCACAAAGGAGTTGACGGTGCGTGTAAACATGGACAGGTAACGACAGCTAATGCCAGGGGTGTCGCCCCCTATATCCTCGAGGGGGGAACCCAGGGGACCACTAGCGGCCCGAGGACCATCTTAGACAAATTGGCCCCAGCCATAAAACTGATACGTGATCCGAGTCCCTGTGGTCCTCAGGCTTTTTTGTAGGTCGTTAAGAGGATAGAGTGGACAATAAACTGGACTCCTCGCCATTTGGGCTGCCGAGGCACGGGCACTCTAACTCAGCAGTTTTATCCTCACTAATTCATATTACCCAAGTAAAAAAAATATTTTCTTTTGTTTTAAAGCCACGTTGTTTGTGGAATAATAATAATTTTTGATTATTTGTCAATTTAAATAATTCTGTTTATAATTATTATTAATCCTTATAACACTCGTGTTGTACTCGTAAACGTATTATTAATATAATAATAATTTAGAAAATTATTTTCATGTAAGTAGTCAGTGGACGATTCTTGGTACAAGAGCCGGGAAGAAAAAAAGGCAGTTATCTCACTCCAACTTTTGATTACTTTAATGAAAATTAGGTATAATTACTAGTCAAAATTGATGGGTCTGCCAAGTATAGGTAGGGGGAATAAAAAATGGTTTTAAAACCTTAAAACATAATTTTTCATTCGGAGCTCTATATCTTAAAAACTACCAACACCACTAGAAAATCTAAGAGAACATTATTTAAAGAAGAGGAAATTTGCTGAAATATTAGCCCTAAAGCTATTTACGTCCAATATTTCTCGAGAAATTTGGAAAATTTTTAAAAAGCAAAATTTCTTAAAAATCAACTGAAAGATTAGTAGTTAGTTAATTTATTTTGAAAAATCTATATCTCAGGAACTATGTGACGTACAGATGTCTATTAGCACTTTAAAAAATTAAATTAAATTAAAGCTAGTTCAATGAGCTATAAAGTAATTTATGATGTTTATCTTCGTAGGAGTAATAGTTTCATGAAATTTGCTAAAATAAATTGATTTATAGTTTTTCGGACAATAAATTTGATTTATGAAAAACTTCATTTCAGAAACCATTCGACGTACAGATGTCTGCAAGCACTCAACTTAAAGCTAGTTAAATTTACTACATAATAGTTAATGATGTTTATCTTTGTAGGAGTAGTAGTTTGTATGATTTTTGACAAAATAAACTCACAAAATGTTAATTTCTAGTTGTTCGTATAAAATGTTGGATTTTTGAAAAAATATATCTCTAGATCCTTAAGACGCACATATGTCTGCCAACACTCAAAATAAAGGAAATTTAACTTTCTTTATAGTAGTTTATGACACTTATCATCGTAGGGGTAGTAGTTTTTATGATATTCACATATGAAAACCACTATGATTGGCAAATGAAACTATAAACCAATTTATTTTAGCAAATATCATGAAAACTACTATTCCTACGAAGGTAAAGGTCATAAACGTTTTTATAGTCCATTAAACTAGCTTTAGTTTGAGTGCTAATAGACATCTATACGTCCAATAGTTCCTGAGATATAGATTTTTTAAAATTAACTAACTACTAATCTTTCAGTACGTCCCATACAACATTTTTATGAAATGTTGCTTATTAAAAAGCTATATCTCGAGAAATATTGGACGTAAATAGCTCTTTTAATATTTCAGCAAATTTACTCTTCTTTAAATAATTTTCTTTTAGATTTTCTAGTTTCGTTGCTAGTTTTTAAGTATAGAGCTCCGAATGAAAAATTAGTTTTTTTTATAGCTTTGAAACAGCCACCATTTTTTATTCCACCTACCTATACTTGGCAGACTCATCAACTTTGACTAGTAATTATACATAGTTTTCATTAAAGTAATCTAATATTGGGAGATAACTGCCTTTTTTCTTCCCGGCTCTTGTACTATCCGTTTTATATATGTAGATGATGTGATAAGACGGTAACTACGGTAATGTATTTGATAACGAATAACATCCCTGTATTATCGTTAATATTGGTCTGATTTAAGTTTTTTTTTTATTATTTTGAGGTAATTTTATTTGTAGCTCATATACTACCTTAAAAATAAACATTTTGTAAATAACTACCCTCCCTATGCCTCAAAGTATTGAAAACATTTCAGACCGACTGAACTATGAAAGTGTGGTAAAAGATTTTCTTGGAGTGAACAAAGTTAATATTCGTTTTTAGCACCTCATGAAACTCTTTGATACGAATTTTTGATGATTTTTTATCAAAACTTTGATTTTTTTTTTAAATATCTAAAAAATGGATATTCCAAGTAAACCACAATGGTTCCTATTCATCCCTCTATTTTCAATCCCCTAGTGTTCCTCAAGGTAGTATTATCGGTCCCATCCTCTACACCGTCTATACGGCTGACATCCCAACAACTCCTAACACTATCCTTACCACGTATGCTGATGAAACATGTGTGCTCACAGTTAGTAATAACCCTTTGATTGGATCCGAAACTCTCCAGTCCCATATCACAATCCTCGAAGAATGGTGTCGAAATTGGAGGATAAAAATAAATCCCAACAAATCCCATCAAATCACATTTACCCTTCGTCGTAAACCTGCTGACTGCCCTACAGTATACTTTAATAATGTGGCTCTTACCCCTGTAGAACAGATTCGTTATCTTGGACTACATCTTGACAAACGACTAACCTGGAATTCTCACACAAGACTGAAAAGACAGGAAACTGCACGCAGATTCCGACTATTACAGCACTTACTAGACAAACGGTCTAAACTTCCAACTCATTACAAAAGACTGATATACATGACAATAATAAGGCCCATCTGGACATACGGAGTTGAGCTTTGGGGCTCCACTAAACCTTCGAATTCCTCTCGCATCCAATCTTTACAATCCAAAATCCTTCGTAAAATCCTCAATGCTCCTTATTTTGTTACTAATAAAACCATCCATAAAGACCTAAATATTCCTTATGTAACCGATCTAGCCCGAACCCGATATTATTCCTTCCATAATAAACTCCCTAACTACCCAAACCCACTAGTTTCTAACTTTGCTCCCTCTTCTATTCCTGGTAATCCTCCGAGGGGCCTGAAAAGAAGATGGCCTCGTGACCTTATATTGTAAACTGTATTTAGAGTTCTACTACTGGGTAGTTTCTCTGCACCTGTATCATGTCATTATGTCATTATGTTCAAATTTACTTGTTGTGTTTTTTATACAGTTGTAAATACCAATAAAAAAAAAAAAAAAATGAAAATAACTTAAAAACGTCTTAACCAATATACACTAAACTTGGTAGTGGTTTAAGGCTCTATAAATTGCACCAGAGGGGACAAACCGGGTCAAATTAAATAAATTAGAACCGGAGATGTAAAATGAAACGTGAGAATTCTTTTTCCCTTTTTTGAAAATCATATTTCGCCCTTATGAGGTACAAAAAATAACTTTTGTCTATGTCAGCTGAAAGAGCAAATACTCAGCTTTCCAGCGGTTAGATTAATGTACAACCAAGGGGAAAATTTTCTAGCTTTAAATTTTTTTGAAAAATGGTATTTGGTAGTTTGAGACGAAGCTAAAATGCTCTTTAAAAAAATATATATATTGACCTACTTTACCCAAAATACCTTACGCTTAATTTTGTTCATAACTTTTTTGGTATAGGAGAATCTTCCAATAGCGAAAGGAACCATTTTGAATATAGATTCTGTTGGCATCGGACATCATGATTCTCTAAGCACTTAATACTTATTATGAATAATTTGTAAGAAAAAATATCTTTAATTATTAAATAAGTATTTCAATCTAATGAGCATCGGAGTTTCGTAAAGTTAATAATAAATAACTGATGGAAACACTGTTTTATTATTTAATAAAAATTTAGAACCATCTCAAAACAGATGTATAAAAATCTGAAAACAATATTTCGAGTATAAATTAGCTCCTTTTCCATTGTTACTTTTTTAGAGGTAGGAATTTGAAAAGCGGTTTTCCAAATTTTATACGCTTTAACATCCTTACATCCTTCACAGGTGACGCAAAACTGAGAAAGTGTTAAGTAACTATAATAGTCATAGCGGGGCAGTCTCCCACACTGAGTTCATTGGATTATTTCTCTTTTTTTAATAATTAAAAATATGTGACTAGAAGTATCATGATCTAAATACTGCTTTTAACCAATGAAGAAAATAAAAGATGTATAAAAAGCAGAGAATAATTTTCTCGTTCCTGGCTTCCATATTTTTCTCATTGATAGTTTCTGCAAATACTAAAGTATATATTGTAATCAAATGAAAAAGAAAAAAAAACGTTTAATTATTTTGCTTCGGAGGGAAGCTCAAAGGATACCAAACGATGACTTTGACAAAGTCCAAAACAACATGACTTTAACTTCAAATTTTCAAAATTTTCTTAAATCAAAATTTATCATCTATTTACAATTTTCTTTTAGGTGTAGATAGCTGACCGTAGATTACTGATTGGAGAAGATGGTCGGGGGGTGCGGTCAGCAAAGGAACTACATAAATAAACAAAAAAATATTTATTTATTCTAACGTTCAACGTTTATTTATGCTGTTTCTTTGCTGACCGCACCCCCCTTCCCGACCATCTCCAATCATACAATTTTTTTTTTGTTGAAATATATACATTTATTAAAAGTTGAAAATATGAGAATTCCTCTCTCTTTTATTAACTACGTTTTATTATTCTCTACCATCTTTCCTTATTCTCTTTTTTCCTTCACTCATTTTATTATTTATGTTTACCACATATAATTACTGTTATTTATATTACTTTATACTCTTAGCTTATATAACTTAGTATCTACTTATTTAATTTTGTTATTATACTTACATTTTTAATAAATCTTATTAAGTTTTTCTTTATTGCTTCATTTATTTAATAATTTTCAACATTTTATATGTATTTATTTAGTTGATTATCGTATCTATATTTTTTTTCATAGTTAATTTTTATAATACTACTTTCCCTATATATTATATTATCATATTAAATTAATTAAAAATTAAAATCTGTATCACTACAACCAATGAAAGGTTAAATGTGCAGTATTTTGTAAGGAAGTACTGTTACTAGGCCAACGATTTTGCAAGGAGGCAATTTGGTCAGAATCACCCTTAACCACCAGATTAAGGGTACTTAATTTATGAGGCTGGGTGGACCCCGCAGGGCTCCAGAACACACAGGGTTGACTCATGGCTATAGTGAAACAGAACACATGTTTCAGTGCAGCCGTATTCGGAGTAAATAGCACCGTGCCTTACTTTAATTGTGTTACCGCGCTCTCGTATATTATCGCATATAGTTTTAATATTCTTATAATATTACACTAAGAATTTTATCCATTTTAGTCTCAAAACATTTTATTCATTTATAAGTCCGACGTTTCGGCCAATTCAGCCATCCTCAAGGAAAATCTTATTATAATTTTAGAACCAAATTATTTAAAAAACAACTTCATGCTGGATATTCTTCAATACTGTTTAAGTATCTATATTATTTGTTATCTTCCTGTGTTGTTTCTCTATGATTCCAGTTTTAAAAGACGAAAATGAATTTTTTTCTTCTTCCATTTTGAGTAAGGAAAATACCACTTAAAGATAAGGAATCTCGATTGAAACTGATGCATGAAAGAACCTTAACTAATCCTTTTAGAATATGTAAACATTATTGACCAAGTAAACATGATTTTATAAACACAGAGATGATTCAACTGAAATATTGAAAAACTTATTTTACAACCCAATATTATTTCAATATTTCTCAACAGATTACAAATATTTTATTGGCAATTTAATCCACTGCAAGATTGCTTATCAAACAATTTGCACTAAACTAAACAAAAGAGTTTCTAAGGGAAAAAAACACGTATTTTTGACATTTTTGCAATTATTGATAACCACATATTTCACTAGTTTTTTGGAATTTACCAACGTGGTTCTTCACATTCTCCTAACCTCACTTCAACCGTTTATTAAATTTTTATTTAATACACCTCGTTCCCTCCCCCATTTGGTTGCGCTATGAAATGATTTACACCATGAAAGTATAAAAAATGTTTATATCCCTGCTGTGAAGTGTAATATCGATCAACCGGATCCGCGGGCCGAAGTTGTAACGAAATTTATCTCCCCCAACTGTATAAGAAGCCGGGGTTCCCTCTATAGACACTCAGGGACTTGGGAGCAGATGTGGCCTGCACGTACGCCGGACACTCCGATACTCTTTTCCAATGTTCTGTCAGGAATTTAATTCAGCTTCTTCTTCCACGTACCAATAAATATCCAGCTGGATCGAGTACTATCCGACAACCGATCAGGTAGGGGAAATGATCCCAACTGACTATTTCCCATCTATTTAATTTAAACTTAACTTAAAACAAAATTGATTATTAAAAGTAGAAGTTGTGATAATATTAGTATGAATGGTAGACTTTACAGATGGTTTATGTACAGCAAAACACCACTTAACTGGTCCTCGATTAACGGACTTAAATTTAAGTTCAAACTTTTTTTTTCACTTCACCTCATTAAATAATTACAACACAAAACTATTCCACTCAGTTGTACCTAACTTATTCAGATTAATAGTTTAAAAAGTTACAGGTTATATATATCAATATTTATATTTTTAAATATAACAAAATAAATAAAATTGCAAATTATTCCTATAATATTTTTATAAGTTATTTTATACAATCAATGTCATTAAGTTCAACTATAATTTATTTATTGTTCATTTTTTTTAAATATTATTATTTCATAATGGTGATAAATATCCATTAGAATTTTTGTTTTATTTATTAAAATTTACAAGTGTATAAGAATAGATAGAACACTCTGCAATATAACCCAATCATCTCTCTAATAATTATACTGCAGAACTAAATGCCATAGCATCCGCCCTTTACTTTTGCATGACGAATATACCAAATGAGAATATAGCAATAATATCCGACTCCATTAGCGTTCTTCAGGGAGTAGATATGGTGTATTCGGCTCATAAATTCTTAATAATGCTAAAACAAATTGGAAGATCAACCTACTTCTTCTGGGCCACCGGACATGTTAATATTACTGAAAATGGCCAATAAAGCTGCTAGAGAAGCGCTAGTCCTCGTAAAACTACAAGTATCTTAACTGAACAGGAACTTGCTCGCCCTTTAAAGGAATGCATAAATAAAAGATGGCAGGCAATGTGGGATGAAAGTCAGCCCAGTAAGTTAAAATCTATAAAGAAAGATGTGAAGTCCTGGATTACATCTACTGAAGTAGACGCCGCGAAGTAGTACCGATCACCTGACTCAGAACAGGGTATACCCGAATGACACAACTCATACCAGTAGAAGCCCCTCCAAAATACAATAAACAAATTCTATAAGTGTTTCAGAACACTTGATAATCTTGAGAAGGAACCACCCAATGGTGATACTTTAAGCATTGCTTTAAATTAGTAGATCCCATGGTCATATTCTTTTCAGACGTTTCGGAGAAATATCAGGGATTGTTAAGGATGAGATATTAAGAACTATTGGGTTTGGGTAGTCCATGAGAAATTTATGACATGTAATTATTTCTTGTTTATTTATTAACAACTGTATTAAAAATGTATACTATAAATATATTTGATTTTAGTTATACAATGACATGATATAGACAAGTGGAGAATCTATCCATTGATAGAACTCCTAGTCAAGTAACTAAATATGTAAAATAAATATATTTCTTGGTTTTTAATTATTTTTTGCAAAAAAGTTCATTTATTTTTTCCTTTTAAGCACTATTTCATAGTAATTTTTTTTAAGTTTGTCTTAATTAATCTAGGCTTTACTCTTCGAGATGAAATCATATTTTAATCTTTCGAAGCCTAGGAATGTTTTTACTCAAATGTAGAGGTAGGTTCAAGAAGGATCTTTATATCAAATTTGTGATATAAGATATCGACATTCAGATAAGCTTGATAATGCTTTTGATTTAACTCAGAAATTTACAAAGCCTCACAGACATCAACGGTTTGCTGATACAAGAGAGCTGGAAGGAAGAAGACTGATAGAAGAAAAAGAAAAAAATATCCAAAGAGGAGTCAGATTTAAAATCGAGGGAAGAGCGCCGGAGACAAATGAGGGGAAAGAGTGGGCAGAAATGGGAGAACTCTGTGAAATTAAATTAAAGGCAAGCCGTCACAAGGTTTGGGGTGACGGTTCAGTTCTCTGTATTTTATATATCCCCCCTCCCCTCAACCCCTGTCTTAGGGTTTTATTTCTTTTTCTTTTGTTTTTATCACTTAACTTCCTCCAGGGCGTTTAGTTACACGGTTCGGTGCTCATTTAATTTTATCTCAGCCCGGTTCTGTAAACTATAGGATAGCTCAGTTGCTCACAGTAATGAGTAAGGTTTTGGACAATCGCAGATGATTTTTCTGTCAGGCAAAAAGTTATTTATTTAGCTTCAAAATAAAAAGTTGGCAAAGTTTTACTAAGATTCATATTTCTAAAACATTTTAAAATAAACGAATACTTGAATATTAGTGTTCACACCAAGTCCAATCGCTAATTTGGAAATAGTCTTAGTGATTATATTACATTTATTTCTATTTGTATTATTTTCTTTAGAAGTTTATTTTATTTTTAGAAGATCTTTATGAATTTTACATCTGTACATTTATATACATACATCCAGTAAATTTGATTTTAGTTTATATTGGAGTGATATAGGTGTGTAGAAAAACTACCTATAGATAGCACTCTAATGACGTTTTTACATAAAAAAAATTAAAGATAGAGACAGACTTTTTAATAATTCATCTTTATCGATTCATCTGTATTGATCTGAGTTTAGTCAAAACAGTTAGTGCCGCTTTTAGGAAAACCGAGTAAAAATGTAAAAAATAGATTAACACTTCCTGCCAGTCCATATTATCCAAAATATTGCAGTCCAATCCCAGGTATATACCCACTCATATATATATAATGTCAGTTTCGTACGACCCTTGGTTTTTGAGCTAGACTAATAAAATACACACATACGATTTTATTTACGATACGAGACTAGGTTAGGTCAAATTAGACTAGTTTTATCGAGAACCCAAATTCCAATGATTACATTATCATCATAATTTCTCTGCTTATATATTCCGTATATAGGTAAATGAATAGGATCCGAAGAATATAAATACAATGTATTTTAAAAAAAATCCTTGAAATATATCCAAAATAGTACTTGTTTTACATCGGGACCTATTCGTGCTATACTTTAGGTATCCTGAGTGTATTTTAAAATTATAATGAATTAAAACCAGTGTGGAAATGGGGTGCTGAAAATTGTGAGACTTTTATGTCAATTAATAACATTTTTATATTTCTTTTATTTCAAAATTCTTAATCCATGGAGGGGCAATTATGGTTAGTGTTGTTAATTTAAATTGGTTGATTACATATGATGTCCTTGACTCTGGCGTGATGGTAGGGGCAGGCCAGGTCCTAGCTTGCATGGTGCATAGTTTGGGGCGGCATTGCAGTCGCAGCGTCTTCGGGGGCATCAGAAAATGAGACCTCCTACCCCGAATTTTTACAAATTCAAAAAAGAACCGGAATGTAAATCCGACAGTACTATTGTTATTTTTCAAAGCTCTATTAGCTCGCGAAGAGTTGTTCTATTATTATTATAGCACTACGGTCTTGCTAGAACTTGGGCCTCCTCCACAACAGCCAATCAATCTACACGGTCTCTCGCTTTCTCCTTCCATCTTTCGATATTTAAAAGCTTTAAATCCTACTCCACATCGTCCAGTCATCTGATCTGAGAACGTCCTCTTTTCCGTTTTCCATCTGGTTTGCCATAAACCATCTTTTTGGGTATCCTTTCATCGAGCATCCACTCAACGTGTCCTAACTATCTTATTGTTGCTCTTTTAATTAACGCCACGATGCTGAGTTCCCCGTACAGAATGATCAGTTCCTCATTCCTTCTTCTTTTCCAAACTCCATTCTCCGAGACTCCTCTCCATATCCTCCTCAATATATCTCTCCCAGGAGTTGAGAATCTGTTCTGCTTTTCTTGGTCAAGGACCATGTTTCTCCCCATAGATCACTACTGGCCTTAAGATGGTTTTGTAATTGACCACTCTCATCCTTTTTTAGAAATCTCTAAAATTCTGTAATTTCTGCAGTGAGAAATAACTTTATATCCTGCTGCTATCCTGGCCTCTATTTCGTTCTCTACTTCGTTATCATCTGTAAGCAGGCTTCCCGGATACTTAAGCTTGTTTACAGAATTGAAACCGCGGACTCTGAACGTCACTTTTCTATTCTCTTCCTTATCCTTTCTTGAGATTTTCATGTACACTGTCTTGTCTCCATTCACCTTAAGGCATATGCTACTTCTTCGAATTCATGTAATGTTCCTTTTAATACTGCTGCTTGCGGCAATGACTACATCATATGTATGTGCTAAATGTTGCGACAGTCTATTCTGTAAATGTAAATGGTCTGTAAAGTTCTGATTGAACGAATAGCTACTTCTAATGCTATATTAAATAGAAGAGGAGCCAGAGGATCCCCCAGTCTCAAGCCTTTCTCCACAGAAAATTCCAGGGACAGCGAATTTCCAAGCTTAACTCGGCAGGTTGTGTCCATTAGTGTCATTTTTACCAGCCTCACTAGTTTTTTCGGTATGCCTACTTCTGAAGAGTTGCTCTACAACCCTATCATAATGAAATATATGTTACTTTAAATTTAATTCCTCATAATAATGCATAAAAAGTAGTATTGTTCATGGTTCGACCTCAAGAGATGAGAAAGTGTCAAGGGTGACGCCATTAGATTAAAAGATTTAATCAATTATTGGTTAATAATAGTTTAATGAGAGGTTTTGAGGGAGGAAAATGGTTAATTAATTATTATTATATCACTAAACTTTGACCTCTAATCCTATTAAATCTAATTGTTGTAGTTTACTTTAATATTCAAAGATTATTATATATTTATATATTTGAGACTCGCCAAATAATACTAGGGCAGATTAGGTAAGATTAAATAATTAGAAATGAAATGAATCAACTATATTATTAGTAGAAAGGCTTATTTAAAAAAAAAAAATTAAATTGTAAATGCTGAAGAGACATCCAAGATAAAATAAATGGATTAATGAAATTGTTTTTTTAATTTTCAACTTTACATAGGATAAAATAAATATGAGAATAAAAGAAGGATAAAAAAAATATGAAATGATGAAATTCAAATGGTTAAACAAATAGATAAAATCAGCAAAAAGTAAAAAAAAAAAAAAAAAAAAAAAGCGAAACATTTATTGTTCTAAAAGAGAAACTCAACCGGAAAGTCGCTAAATATGGCAACAATTCACGATCGACACGGTCTGATTGTTCTAAACTTAGGACAAATGAAAATTCTCAACTTTCTAAGAAGCTCTGTAAGGATAGGGAAAGGATTTCTGGCCTTCCATTTCCGATGACAAGACTTTTGTGTCAGTAGTTCACTGGGTTGACGTCTTGGTTGACCTCAATTTGTACCTGCCCTTGAGTCAACAATGAGTAGTTAGTTACACCTAATATAGTCAAAGGTTTAGAAAGTGCTTAACAATAAACACACACACATATTTATACATATGTATATATATATTTGTTTTTCCATATATAAACACATATAATAATAATAACGGAGTCAAAATATAAAAATAGAAAAGTAGACATAAGAGAAATAAAAAAAACAATGGTACTCATTAAGAGGCAAAAAGCTAAGGAAATAAGGTAAGAGCAAATATAGGTCAAGAAAAATAAATCAATAAAATACAAACATAATAAGAGAAAATGACCTCGATAAACATGAAAATTAACCCGGAAAAGACCAAATGTATGAGGATAGGAAAGAAACCTCGGAGAATAATGAGGGTGAGCAGATCGAACGGAGAAAGACTAGCTGGTCCAGAATTTCAAATATCTAGGTGCTCATCTCAACGAAAGCGGCTACATTGATGAGGAAGTTTCTCAAAGAATCAATGCAGCTGGAAGAATACTTAGTTTACTTCGAAAGGGTTTCCTGGGCAAAAGGGAGGTGACGAGAAAAACTAAAATAATGATCTACAAATCGATGTTCCTCCCTATTCTTTACTACTCTTCCGAATCGTGGACCCTCATCTCGAAACACAAACGGATCCAATCCATGGAGGTGCGGTAAGGTGGAAGGAAGGACACGACGAGACAGAGTACGGAACAGTATTCGGACTAACCTCGGAGTCAAGCCGGCTGAGAGCATCCTAGGTTGTAGCACGCTTTATAAAAGGTTAATATCCCAGTATATTGGAACTTTTTTGTCGCTCTCGAGTTCTACTGTCACCTCTTAGCTATTAGTCCGCTTTTCCATATATACCTTGTAAATGTATAATATATGGAAAACCAAAGATTTTAGAAAAATTCATGTATTAAATATAAATTTGTCGAAGGTAATGTAAAATGAATAAGAACGCATAAAGTAAGATTCCAGTCGCGGTACCACGGAATGGAAACTCGATCCTCCCACTCCGGTTAGAGAAGAATGGCTACGTACAGGATGACCCTCCCGTATGTCAGAAATTATAAAGTATTGGAATAAGTGAGAGTTCTGTGATGTGTATTTTTTAAAAATTAATTATTTCTTTTAATTAAACTGGGATGTAGTATTTTATAATATCGTTTACAGTAGTGAGAGTCTAATAATTTTTTTGTTTATAATATGTACTAGCCTTATACTCGATTCTGTTGAATCTTACTCAATTGCCCCAGACATATAGACAAACATTTCAGAGTTATCTTGAGGACACACATTTGTATCTTTTTAATAAATACATTGGAGCTAATCGGAGGCTGAGAGGACAGAGGAGACTGAAGATGAAGGGAGACCATTAGCCTGCCTCCTAGATCTGGGTATTAATCTCTTTGGAGGGGGAGGTCGCCATGGCAACGGTATCCCGCGCGCGGGAACCTGCTAATTAAAACGAGAAGCTCACCTTGGCTGTAAGAGGATTCGGGCTATAATTAGGGCCTCATGTTTGCTGATGTCTAAGCCTTAGTTCCAAAGATTCCCCCACCCTCTCCTCTCTCCTTCCTATTGATCCTCCTTTCCAATGGCTTATCAGTCATTTATTAGATAATAATTGCCAACATTATTACTAATATGAATTATACTAATACTATAATATCGTATTATTATTTTTACAAATTCGTTAAATAATTATACATGCTCTATAAACCGGTTACTGGCATAACCGTAATTTCTAAATAAAAAGTGAAGGCAAAAAGTGGGGGGTTGGTTACGCCTCAGGAGTCCCGAATTATAAAATCCGTCTTTTTGTAACTGTTTTGTCTAAACTGATACATTTCAATGTGAACAGTAAGAATCCCAAAACATATTTGCTATTATAAAATATATATATTATTATGATAAGGCTCAACTTACAATTACCAATGGCAATCACTATAATTATAACAATTACTTTACTTCAGCCATATCATAATAAGTGATGGGGCCACAGCCTGGTTGTCCTAGGGACACCCTTACAAATAAAATTTTGTATTAAAGTTTTTTAAATATTGTGTTAATAGAGGAGAAAAGAGATAATAGAGGAATAGAAATAAAAAGATGTAAATATTCCTGAAAATAAATGAATTAATGAAGATATGAAAAAATAGGTGAAAAAGAGACAGAGAGATTAACAGGAACTTGTGAACATGCATTTATATGGTTAATAAAAATAAAGAATAAAGTTAAAAAATATTTAATTTTAAAATAAATAATAAAAAAGATATAAGTAGAAGAAAATATAAAAGATAAAGACACAGAAAATGATAAATGATAATAAGCTTGATGAAACAGAAAAGAAAGGAAACTTCTTTGATAGATAAAAATGACTATGAAACAATATATTAAAATTAAAAGATACTTATTGGATACATAATACTACAAAATAAAACTAACCTAAATAGCTCTGGTTAAAAGAAAAAAAATAATAAATTACAGTGGTAGATATTGGTGATTATAAGTGTTTATTGGATTTAATTAATATTAATACTAGTTAATTACTGTTGATATTATATTGTGGGTTACAGAAACAGAAAGATATGTATGAAGAATAGGTGAGATATTTGAAGATAAGTGGAAATATAGGTTGGCAGAAGATAGAATTTAGGTAGGTGAATTGATGATAATAGATCAAGATGATGAAATACAGGTGAATTAGATGAAGATAGGTGGAGACTGTTATCTCTAATCCAAATAGATTACCAATGCTGTAGATAGGAATTACCTCTGCTAGCAACAACTTACTTAAAGATTCTTACACTATTTAAATACACTTGTAGAAATTTAGTAGTGCATGGTTTAAGATAGGGTAAAATGAATGGCAAATAAAGGAAAGTAAAGAGAGAAAATTGAGTTCGGAATTTAATCAGTGTATATTTATGAAATTAAATCAGTGGAGCAAAAAGTGCTGTGAAGAATAAGGATTTTGTAAATCATTGAAGAGATATTCTGACCAGATAAGGTCGGTGGGAACCGGTGAAGATGAAAAATAGAGAGGTCAATGATTATGAGATAAATCAAGCTTGAAAGAATGTGTGGGGTCATATTTCCAGAGTTCAGGTGATGATTTTCCAAGAAAGTTAGTCTACGGAAGGCTTTACCAGACAAGAGGAAGTGGCAGACTACGGCTTAGATGATGATTGCTACTATATGGGTTGCCAAGGCCTCCTAAACACTCAAAATTGGCTATCCACCGCATAAGGTAGGATTAGCTCGCAAAACAGATTAAGGATACCAAGAATTAGTAGTAGTTGTCCTAATTATAGATTGATGATTATGAAATGATTTGGGAAAGATAAAGTAATTCCTGCTATACTGGCCTAATGAATGATAAGTCTATAGATAGGATTTAGAGGACAATAGAAGATGGAGTCCCATTCAGGAAGTTGTTCAGGAAAAGTATTGGTAAACGTACAGACTTTAGATTGTTGGTTCAATCTGTATTGAAGCTTCGGTTTCATTAAATTTGTTATGACACCCATCTGCCACAAATTTGGCCGAGTGAAAGGAACCCCAGCTCGTGTATAGGTAAAATGTCCAAATAACATGCTTCTTGTTAATCATCGGCACAATAAAATATAGGAGAAAATAGCCGAATATAAAAACATGTTTGTAAATGGTTTTAAACATGTTCCCAGGAAGTGTATTGCGTAGATACAGAGGGCTCTGTAAGGTTTGTAGACATTTTAGCGTTTAGTGCGAATGAATCGGAAGCAATTAATAGTAGATCAACAATAAAATTTGAAATGAATAATCAGGATGAGAGTGTCAAGATGCTGGCAGAGCAAGAGAACATTTATATAAAATGTATTCCTTACCTACCGGAAAAATATACACAGGTTTATGGCGAAAGACGATTTTCGGTGAAAGGGTTTTGGTTCGGAAGTAGAGGAACCAATTCATGTTACAACATGAAATTTTTTGGTAGGGTAGGGTGTCGATAGAAACCGGCTTCAAAGAATGGCGGAAACCCTTATTCTGGACTCCCTGGGAATCCTACATCATCAATTATATTAGACCTTGGCTGGGTAGTCTCAATGATTCGAAGAGGGGGAAATAAATACAAAAATGTATTCGACTATTCCCAAATAATTCTTTTTCAACCATTATATTGCCTATTGGAATGATCGGTATGCTGTGTAGACTTGACATATTTCAGGAGCCACTTTTATTTATTTTTTTGTATGAGTTCCTCTTTCTCAGCAGATTTGTTTCTTTCTAAATATAAATCTATTATCCAGTTTCATAGGAAATTTATTACAATTCATTAATTCAACTGTACTTGGATGTGGTTTTCTTCTTTCGGACATTTCATAGTTTAGCCTTTATAACCCACAAAAATATGCAATCAAAAAATCAAAATCAAGCGGTTTGTAAAAACCGAGAGAAATTGGATTAATAAAAACTATAGACGGATTGCTAATACAACACCCTCCCCCTCCCAGAGCTAACCGAAAGGTAATGCAGTTAGGGGCGGCGATTGCCCCGCTAATTGCTTGTTATCTCCGTTCTGTCGAGGTGAGGAGGGGGGGGATTGTTGGTGGTCCGGTTGTACGGTTTGCTCCTCTATCGGTTAATTAACGGTTCGATTGGCTTAATTTCGAAACGCGGCTCAAAATCATGAGGGAGGGATTGTTTCTGTCGCTTTCGTGCTTAGTGATGGGACTACAGTGTATAATTTCAATCAGACAGGTAAGAAAATATTGAATTCGTTTTCATCAGGAGTTTAACTTAGTATGGAACAAATAGAACTTTTGACACGCTTAACCAGGAAGAAATATACAAATTACGTGAAATCTGGTTTGTTTTTGTTTGCAAGCCAAAAATGATATAAAGCATACATTTATAACTAGGTTTCTTAGAAATACTTGTATATTTATAGTTCGCTGGAAGGAAACTACTTCCAATGTCGACCTTACGAAATAAACTATGCAAGAACAATCGACAAGGTAAAAAGCTTCGAAAATGGAGATGGTCATGGCATACTCTTGGAAAAAATCACTCATCATACTCATACTCATCAAGGAATTTGCTAAAGACCGAGACGAACAGCGAAACTTTAAGGTAGCCCAAGATTCCAGAATCAATTATTTGATCAATCACTAGATCTCAACATTATTGAAAACTGTTGGGGAAAACTTTCATAAACAAAGTAAGGAGCATTAAGGATTTTGGACTGTAAGGATTGGATTCGAGAGGAATTAGATGGTTTAGTGGAGCCCCATAGCTCAACTCCGTATGTCCAAATATACCTTATAATAGTCATGTAGATTAGTCTTTTGTAATGGATTAGAAGTTTAGACCGTTTGTCTAGTAAATGTTGTAATAGTCGGAATCGACGAGCAGTTTCCTGTCTTTTCAGTCTTCTATGAGGATTCCATGTCAGTCCTTTGTCCAGATTTAGTCCTAAGTTACGGATCTGTTCAACAGGAATAAGTGGTTACCATGTTAAATGTTAAAAGTATAGCAATGTGAGGAGCCCTATTTAAAGTCATTTTAAATAATAAATGCATAAGAGCTCCTAGCGGATTTTCTGAGCAACTTGTTTTGTGACCTTTCCTTCCAAAATTCCATACTATTGTTAACTTCTAAGTTTTGATTACAGTAATTTATTACATGCCTAAAATAAGTGAAAAGTAGAAGTGTAAAAGTTTGGCTACTGATTGTATTTTTTTTTAAAGCCTAAAACTCAAGACAAAAGAAAAAGAGAAAAAACACAAAGTACGAGTAAGTAACCTAACACAACAAATAAAACGGTGACGCTCAGCTGGTCTGTTTCGTGACGTCATTCTCCATTTAACAGACCTAATAACAGACTATCAGCCATGTTACATGTTATATCGTTTAACATGGTAAAAGAAGGAAATATTTCTTAATTTAATAGGGGTATTCATGATGTTGTGTTAAATGTTAAATGTTTTACCATGTTAAATGTTATAACTATAAGATTGTGATTATAACTATAAGTTATGACTATTTGAAGTCATGTTAAACGTTAAATGCATAAGAGCCTCTAGCGGATTTTCTCAGCAACTTGTTGTATAAGCCTTTATGTTTATAACCTTCCTTCCAGACCCTCATGTTATTGTTTACTTCAGTTTTGATTTAAGTAATTAATTACAACATGCCTAGAGTGAGTGAAAAGTGGAATTTGTGTGAAAGTTTAGCTTATGAAATGAAATGAAAAAATAACTTTATTCTGGGACATATGTCCCCTAAGAATAATTACATGGTTCATATAGTGAGATTTTTATCTGGCGAGTGTTTACAAATTTTCAGATAGTAGAATGAAATTACATTGTTTTTTCTTTCAAATGTATCATTAAAATTATCCATTCTGGTTTAATAACAGGGATATGAATACCACAAAAACACGAAAGAACTGAGCTGTCACAACAAAAATGGCGGCGATCTCAACAGGTCTATTGTGTGACGTCATTCTCCATTTAACAGACCAAGTAACAGACTCTCAGCAATGTTAAATGTTATTTCGTTTTACCACGGTAAAAGAAGGCAATTTTTTTCGATTTAACATGAGTTTTTCCATTTAACACGCTTTAACATGTTAAACCAAAGATCATGAATACCCCTGGTAAAAGAAGGCAATTTTTTTCGATTTAACATGAGTTTTTCCATTTAACACGCTTTAACATGTTAAACCAAAGATCATGAATACCCCTAATATAAGTTTTTCTATTTAACACGCTTTAATGTTGAAATAATTTTCATACAATCGCCTAGTGTCTATAATAAAATCATGCTGTACGTGTCTCTGAAATCTTGCTTACTAATCAGTGTATCTCATAAACGATAATGCCTATAAAATTCAGATTATTAATCATATTCCCACCTTTGTTGAATAAAAATAATATAAATTTGATATCTTAAAAATTATTCCATCATAATTTTTATTTCATAAATATTTTCCATCGGGATTCAGCCTCCGTCTTATTTTTTAAAATTAATACCATTAATTTAATTTGAAATAATTAATTCTGCTAAACTATTATTTCCAACCCTCTCATTATTATGCATCAGTTTCTATGAAGAGAAAACAAGAGGCATTGTAAGGGTTAGGAAAAGGATTTTTTGCCTACAATTTTCTAAAACTTTTGTACAAGTAGTTCAGTGGGTGACGTCTAAGTTGACACGAAACTATACCTGCTACCACCACTTGTTAGTTATGGTTGTTTTTGTCAAGGAATTAGAAAGTGGGCACTGTTTTTCCTTTTACCATTTACAACGAAAATGTTGGATTTGAATTCGAGTTCTGAAGAAAGTATTATATATATATGAAATGTGGCCTCTTGTACTGTTTTAAAAAAGAATCCCATTAAAACAGCATGCAGCTAAAAATATGTTGATTTTGATTTTGATAACACCATAATTACATAAAGAAAACAATATGTTCAACATAAAAATACTTGGGTGGCTGTTTGAAAACCTTAAAAAAATACTAATTGATCATTCGGAGCTCTATATCTTAATAACACTACCAACAACACTAGAAAATCTAAGAGAACATTATTTAAAGAAGAGTAAATTTGCTGAAATATTAGCCCTAAAAGAGCTATTTACGTCCAATAGTTCTCGAGATATAGGTTTTTAAAAAGCAAAATTTCTTAAAAATCTACGGTAAGATTAGTAGTTAGTTAATTTATTTTGAGAAATCTATATCTCAGGAACTATATGATGCACAGATGTCTATTAGCACTCGAATTAAAGCTATTATAATGGACTATAAAGAAGTTTCGGACCTTTACCTTCGTAGGAATAGTAGTTTTCATGATATTTGCTAAAATAAATTGATTTATAGTTGTTCGGATAACAAGTTTGATTTATGAAAAACTTCATTTCAGAAACAATTCGACGTACAGATGTTCAGCGTAGAGATGTACTGCGTACAGCGTGTAGATGAACACTAGAAAATCTAAGAGAACATTATTTAAAGAAGAGTAAATTTGCTAAAATATTAGCCCTAAAAGAGCTATTTACGTCCTATAGTTCTCGAGATATAGCTTTTTAAAAAGCAAAATTTCTTAAAAATCTACTGAAAGATTAGTTACTAGTTAATTTATTTTGAAAAACTATATGATGCATAGATGTCTATTAAAGCTAGTTTAATGGACTATAAAGAAATTTATGACCTTAAACTTCGTAGGAATAGTAGTTTTCATGATTTTTGCTAAAATAAATTGATTTATAGTTCAGATAATAAGTTTAATTTATGAAAAACTTCATTTCAGAAACAATTCTATGTACAGATGTTCGACGTACAGCGCTCAAATTAAAGCTAGTTAAATTTACTACAAAATAGTTATCGTGTTTATCTTTGTAGGAGTAGTAGTTTTTATGATATTTGTCAAAATAAACTCACAAAATGTTAATTTCTAGTTGTTCGTATAAAATGTTGGATTTTTGAAAAACTATATCTCTAGATCCATAAGACGCACATATGTCTTTCAACAATCAAAATAAAGGAAATTGAACTTTCTTTAAAGTAGTTTATGACACTTATCTTCGTAGGGGTAGTAGTTTTTATGATATTCACATATGAATATAAATTTGGCAAATGAAAATTTGTCCGAACAACTATAAATCAATTTATTTTAGCAAATTACATGTAAACTGTTAATCCTACGAAGATAAACATTATAAACTACTTTATAGCTCATTAAACTAACTTTAATTTGAGTGCTAATAGACATCTGTACATCAAATGGTTTTTGAGATATAAAATTTTCAAAATAAATTCACTAACTGCTGATCTTTCAGTACGTATTTTTATGAAATGTTGCTTTTTAAAAAGCTATATCTCGAAAACTATTTAGCACAAATAACTCTATTAGGACTCATTTTAAGATATAGAGCTCCGAATGAAAAATTAAGTTTTTTTTATCGTTTTGAAACAGCCGCCATTTTTTATTCATCGTACCTATACTTGGCAGACTCATCAATTTTGACTATTTATTATACATAGTTTCCATAAAAGTAATAAAAATTTGAGGTAAGATAACTGCCTTTTTTTCTTCTTGGGCTCTTGTACTATTAAGACTGATATGTCAAATTAGGGTTTGGACCGGCGTCATTGGATAGATGTTTGTAACCAGAGATTATGTGGTATTTCGGTGATGGTATGGGCATCGAACCTTCGTATCGCTAAACCTTTTATATTATTAATGTAGTATATTATATATAACGTTTATAATGCACAATATTTAGTAGAGTATAACCGCTGATTTTAATTTATATTTATCTTTTATATTTGCCACGAGAAGAGAGTGAGTTAAAATAAAAGAGATAGTCACAAAAGAAAAAAGAAACAATAAAGAATAAATCGTTCCTTAGGTGCTACGTTATTACCCCACCCCCACCCCTCCTGGAAATTATGAAAACCGCAAAAAAATGACACTAATGCCTACAATATTACCCTGTATAAAAAATTACTTGGGCAGTGATAACTGGGGAATAACTTTACAATGGACATTCAGCAAACATAGGAGTGATATACACAAAAATACACACATACACATATATCACATATATATGTCTATATATAACATATATACATCTGTATATTTCAAGAATTTCAACATTTCATCTTATAACTAACATTTTACTAATAATTACATATTATGATCTTACTTAAAATTTCAGAATAATGGTGGTTTAGTCCTTTAGAATTTGATTTAATGTTTACTGTATAATTTATATTTTCTGAAATGTAATTTGATTCTAATATTTTAATTCTAATACATTAAAATGTTTTGTTTTTAATTTTATGATATGCGCAATTCAGGAATTGGGACATCAATGATTAAGTTGTATATATATTATATATACACATACATATTCACATGTAAAACTAGGGGGTAAATGTATGCAAAAGTATGTATATAATAAAAATACAGTATTTATGTTTTTAAATAATGTCAAATTATAACCAACAATGAAAAAAGGACGTTAATTAATTTTAAATAAATATAGATTAACAGATAAAGTGATAATAGAGTCCTAACCTGTTGAAGGTAGGTTTTGTTGTTGATATTGTTAATGAGGTTAAGGAAAGACAATATTTGCGGAATAGTTTTTGTATTGAAATTATAGTTTCAAACTTTTATGATATTATTTTAATATTTATTTTTATTTTTAATGATATGACATGGGCAATTAGCCTGCAAAAGAGACAATTTTATGAATCATGACATCAATGATTAAGGTATATTCAAAAACATTAGAAATGTGTGAAGTAATAATAATATGAAAACACATTTTTAAGTAAGATTTGAGGATGGCCTAAGGACCGAAACTTTGGAGGTTTTTAGAAATATAAAGTTGAGAGTAAAAATGGATCATTGAAGTTTGTGTTTGTTATAAAATAAACCACTCTCAAACAATATATTAAATCCTCTTTTCTTATCTCTTCCCTTTTTCAAATTAACTTGTTTCTTTTTACTATTAGAAGACAATTGTTTGTTTTATTTAAGTGTACCAATATCATTATTTTTTGTTATTAATTTTACTTTCCTCTTTTATTAAGAAGCATTATTCTTATCTATTTATTTTCTTTTTTTTTTTCTTTTAATAAGAACATTTTATATAGTTAGGGGTGTCATTTGTATGACTATACCCCCTCTTAATCGACTGTTAAAAATATATATAATATAAGTTATAACAACCATGTAAAGCCCACCAGGCCGATCTGGTATAAAAATAAAATAAAAAATATATATATATTAAATCAGTAATCTAATAAAAAAATACCATTCGAGTGAGTTGAGATGAGGATTTGAAAATAATCTAATAGAATTTCTAAGTGTAAAACGCATAGAACGAGAAAGTAAAAAGGAAGATAAATGAAATATTAAAAAAATTGAGTAAACAGTTTCCATAAAATAAAAAAATAATAGCTGTAATTAATTTTTCTGACATAATAATATCCGAATCGCAGTTCAACTATGTTTGGTCAGGACAAATTTCTTTTCGTTTTAGAAATTGAAACGGTACGATAACCGTGACATATTGTACTCCTTTCACCTACTGTCCAGTAAACAACGGCCATCAATTACTTAAGAAGTGGTGTCGACGTTGTGGTAGAGGAAAATGGGGCACCAGTACCCAGAAAGTATTGTCGGGTCAGTAGGTCTTGTGAGACTCCTACCTACAGCATTGTTATGTCGTGGTAGTCTTCGACCGTTCTTGGAAGGGGGAAGGACCCCGCCGATGTGCGAATTGCATACGCCATTGTTCTTGCAAGTAGTTACCTCGAACTGGGGTACACTCTTGCAAGAGTCAAAAGAGTGTGGTAAACCTAATGTTAGTTATGGCTCCACAGCGAAACGTAAGGAGAATGTTGAACAAACGAAATAATGTAAGACACATTATCGTGGGTTGTCTTTTATCTAGAGGAGCCAACGGGCACTCTAGAAACCATCCCAGATTATAGTTGGGGCTCTTCAAATTATTTTTTGTACAACAGAATTAAACAACAAACTAGTTAAAATTATTTATTTGATGCTGGAAAAGATACAAACTTAAAAGGAAAATCTAACATTTACCAGACATATTTTCCTTTCCTTTAACTGCATGTGCTGTACATAGTTAGTATTTAAAGAACAAAAAAAAAATAGTATAAAACTTAAATTTAAGGTGAATATATGTCTAGAATGTAAAAACAAATTTTTCGATAAAATTGACCAACCGTAGGAAAGTGAATGAAGTGCAACTTTATAAAATCGATTTTAAATATTTTTTTCAATTCTTTCAAAAGCAGCTTTATCGATTTTGATTAAACTTAGTATGTCATCATAAAACTTTATATTTAACATCAGCTAAGTCTTAGCCTCATTAAAATAGTTTAACATGGTTTATATACCGAATTTTCAAAAAATCTTTCTCTAATGTATCTTTAATTTTGATTATTTGAAAAAAAATATAATAATTTCTCATTGTTATTTATAATAAAGCATGAGTAGATAAAAAGTATTAATTAATTTGACGTTGAACTAAAAGAGAATAAAAGGAAAAACTAGGAACGTAGTTGGAAAAGGAAAAAGCCGAGACCGTCCGATCTCTCCCGATTGCATTCCTATTTACTCGGATCCATTATCATGTGCTAATCAGTTGTATTATTTACAGGGAAAAATCGATATTCTTTAACCCCAACTTGAGAAACCTAAAATACAAATTTTCATTGCAAGAGAAAAATAAAAATAAAAATTTGTTGTAAGCAAAAAATAATAAAGTAGCAAAATTTCTCTCTTTTATTTAGAGCTTAACTGCGGTTATTTGAAAAAAAAAAATATATATATAATATGAAAGAATTTGATAACTAAGGATTTTCTTATGTCAATAATTGCTATTTCAATAGTCATATTTTATTTTCAGTAATCTATATATAATCATATAGATGATAATTATTTCTTGAATAATTAAGAAATAGGTGTTTTTAAAACATTAATTGGATCTAAAAGTAGAGTGGTAAACTTATATGATGCGCGCACATCGCTAAATTTCTAACAGAAAATCATCAACTACTTCTTCAAAGTTTTTTTTTTAAATACATCGGCTTCTGTCGATAGTGAAAAACTACTAAATCTTTCTTGATGTTATCATATTTCATTTTTTATTTACGTTTTAATTTATCGATTACAGGAGTCGAGAATCCCTGTGGTTCGCGAGGCGCTTTGTGTATAGATTGCATTGATTGATCGAAGTTATACTTAACATTTTAGGATATACAGCTGACATCCCAACCGATCCTAGCACTATCCTCACCCCTTACATTGATGAAAGATGTGTGCTTAGAGTCAATAATGACCCTTTAATTGCACCCAAAACTCTCCAGTACTATATCACAACCGAAATTGGAGGATCAAAATAAATCCAATCAAATCACCTTTGCCCTTTATCTTAAACCTACCTGCCCTACAATATCCTTGAATGATGTCAATCTTACCCCTATCCAACAGATCCGCTACCTTGGACTATATCTGGACAAACCACTAACTTGGAATCCTTGGAAGACGGAAAAGACAGGAAACTGTACATTGATTCCGAATATTACAGCACTTACTAGACCAATGGTCTAAACTTTCAATCCATTACAAAAGACAATAATATAAATAAAATAATAAAAGACAATCTACTTGACAATAATAAGGCCTGTCTCTATATACGGACTTGACCTGTGGGGCTCTACTAAACCATCGAATTCCTCTCATATCCAATCCTTACAATCCAAAATCCTTCGTAAAATCCTCTTTGTCACAACTAAATCATACATAAAGACCTTAATGTTCTATATGTGACCCATCAACCAGATATCAATCCTTCCATTAGAAACTCCCTAATCACTGAAACCCTTAATAAAAACTATGTACAATTACTGATCCAAACTGATGAGTCTGCCAAGTATAGGTAGGGGGAATAAAAATGGCTGCTATTTCAAAACCTTAAAAAACATTAATTTTTTATTCGGTGCTCTATATCTTAAAAACTACCGACAATACTAGAAAATCTAAAAGAACATTATTTAAAGAAGAGTAAATTTGCTGAAATATTAGCCCTAAAAGAGCTATTTACGTCCAATAGTTCTCGAGATACTGCTTTTTAAAAAGTATAATTTCTTAAAAATCTACTGAAAGATTAGTAGCTAGTTAATTTATTTTGAAAAATCTATATCATAGGAACTATATGGCGTACAGATGTCTATTAGCACTCAAATTGAAGCTAGTTTAATGGACTCTAAAGAAGTGTATGACCTTTACCTTCGTAGGAATAGTAGTTTTCATGATATTTGCTAAAATAAATTGATTTATAGTTGTTCAGACAATAAGTTTGATTTATGGAAAACTTCATTTCAGAAACCAGTGGACTGATGTCTGCCAGCACTCAAATTAAAGCTAGTTAAATTTACTATAAAATAGTCTATAATGTTTATCTTTGTAGGAGTCGTAGTTATTATGATCTTTCATATTCAGTTCATTTTATAACTCAGGAAATGTTAATTTCTAGTTGTTCGTATGAAATGTTGGATTTTGAAAAAAATATATATAGACCCATAAGACGCACACATATATCTCCAAATACTCAAAATAAAGGAAATTAAACTTACTATAATGTAGTTTATGACACTTATCTTTGTAGGGGTAGTATTTTTTATAGCTCATTAAACTAGCTTTAATTTGAGTGCTAATAAACATGTGTAAGTCACATAGTTCCTGGGATATAGATTTCTCAAAATAAATTAACTAACTACTGATATTTCAGTACGGAACGTACGCAGACATATGTGCGTCTTTTGGATCTAGAAATATATTTTTCCAAAAATCCAACATTTTATACGAATAACTAGAAAATAACATTTTGTGAGTTTATTATATGTATATCATAAAAACTACTACTCCTACAAAGATAAACATGATAACTATTTTGTAGTAAATTTCACTAGCTTTAATTTGAGCGCAGGCATCAGTACGTCCAATGGTTTCTGAAATAAAGTTTTTCATAAATCAAATTTATTGTCCGCACAACTATAAATCAATTTATTTTAGCAAATATCATAAAAACTACTATTCCTACGAAGGTAAAGGTCATACACTTCCTTATATTCCATTAAATTAGCTGTAATTTGAGTGCTAATAGACATCTGTACGTCACATAGTTCCTAAGATATAGATTTTCAAAATAAATTAACTAGCTACTAATCCTTCAGTTGATTATTAAGAAATTATACTTTTTAAAAAGCTATATCTCGAGAACTATTGGACGTAAATAGCTCTTTTAGGGCTAATATTTTAGCAAATTTACTCTTCTTTAAATAATGTTCTCTTAGATTTTCTAGTGTTGTTGAGTTCCGAATGAAAAATCAATGTTTTTTTAAGGTTTTGAAACAACCGCCATTTTTTGTACCCCCCTACCTATACTTGGCAGACTCATCGATTTTGACTAGTAATTATACATAGTTTTTTTTGAAGTAATCAAAAATTAAGGTGAGATAACTGCCTTTTTTTCTTCCCGGCTCTTGTACTAAAAGCTCAACTCCTTACGTCCAGATAGGCCTTATAATAGTCATATAAATTAGTCTTTTTTAATTAGTTAGATTTAGAGCATTTGTTTAGTAAGTTTTGTAATAGTCAGAATCGACGAGCAGTTTCTTTTCTTTTCAGTCTTGTTTGAGTATTCTAAGACAGTTGCTTGTCCAGATGTTGTCCTAGGTTTGACAGGAATAAGTGAAGTATTGTTAAAGGATAATGTGGAGTAGAATTTTTTTAACTTAACCTTAAAGCTATAAGAATTTTTTTTAATATGTAAATAATCTAACAATCACTTCTCCTTTCGTCAACTTACATCTTAAGGAGTAGCTCAAAGATGACAAAAGTTAAGCAATGATTAAATTTAATTTAGGTTCCATATAAAAAGATGAGTTCTATTATTTAGATATTGATTAGAAGATCATTAAATGAAAAGAATTCAGCGGTGTTATACATAAAGAGAGTTTATCCAGAAAAACGCAATCACCAGAAAAAGATAAGAAGAGGCTATAAAGTTATAAAAAATAATTACAAATACATAGAAAGTGGAGAGATAAAAGAAAAAAAAGAACTGTCAAAAAGAAATATAAGGGATAAAAGAAAAAAGAAGTTTTTTCAATCAGAATCAAAAAATTTAAATAGCATTTTTGTT
>NW_027115143.1:67981-81824 GCF_000696795.3 Halyomorpha halys
ATTGTTTATTATATCCTATTATTGTATATCTTTTTTTATGATTATACCATGAATATGTAATGTAAATATGTCCGATTACGGATTGATAAGTATGCTGTGTGAAATAGAAACCTAATGTATTTAGGCAGCATATATGAATAAAGTATTTCTCTCTCTTAGGGGACAAATATGATTCTGTGATTTTTTTTTTTTTTTTTACAAACCATTTAAAAATGTAAATAACCACATTATATAATCAATTTCTAGGAGAAAAATGTTGAGCGAAAGTGTCATTAAATCGATTATGAAAAAAAATAGATCAAAACTAAGTAAAAATGTAAAAAGGCTGCAGTAGGAAAAGAAAATTGTGAACCAATTTGCGCGACAACAATTTGTTTAACGACTTGGTCCTTGTGAAGATCCCTTAGAAATCTCGATATCTTTTATACAAAAGTAAGAACATTTAAAATCTTAGCAGATGAATAATAAATAATGTTATGCTCAAAGCAGATATGAAAATCTGTGGATCTGACAAAGTTAATTTAAAATGATAATCTCATTCCTTTTTTTTTTTTTTTTTTTTAGACCCTTCATTAAAATAAAATTAGTACATCATAATTATATAATACATGAAATGTATTATTAAGTCTTTTCCCTTTGATTGCCTTGTAGCATTATAAGGTGTTGATATCAGTCCAGCTAAGGTGGTATAGTCTAGCTATAGCCCAACGAGGAATTAATGGAACGTGAAAGGACCGTTCCGCTGGTTCTCATTATCTCACTCCATGACGTAATGAGAACAATTAATATAATGATGTGAGAAAACAACTAACGAGATTTTCAAGATTATGTTGATTGGATTCACGGAAAAAATAAGTAAAACTTAAAAAATGAATAGTCAATGTAACATAAATAAACATTACAAAACTTACTAAACAAATGCTCTAAACTTCTGGCAAATTAAAAAAGACTTATTTATATGACTATTATAAGGTCTATCTGGACATATGGAATTGAGCTCTGGGGCTCCACCAAACCATCAAATTCCTCCCGCATTCAATCCTTACAATCCAAAATCCTACGTAAAATCCTTGAAGCTCCTTATTACGTTACAAATAAACTCATTCACAACGACCTTAACATCCCATTCGTTGCAGATTTGGCCCAAAACAGAAAAGCGTCTTTTCATTCCAAACTCCTTAACCATCCTAATCCATTAATTCTTAATCTTTCATCCTTAACAATCCCTGATAATCCTCTGAGGCGTCTGAAAAGAAGATGGCCATGGGACCTTCTAATTTTTTTTTTTTTTTATTGTTTATTTATTGTAATTTACAACTGTACAAAATAATACAATAGGTAAATATGTAGTATGTTTACACTTGAAAATCTTGGGAAGGAACCACCCATTGGTGGTACTTCAAACATTAATTTAAACTAGAAAGCTCCTTGGCTATCTTTTTTTTTTTTTTTTTTTAGACACCTCGGAGGATTATCAGGGATTGTTAAGGATGAAAGATTAAGAATTAATGGGTTAGGATGGTTAAGGAGTTTGGTGACGTAATAAGGAGCGTAAAGGATTTTACGTAGGATTTTGGATTGTAACGATTGGATGCGGGAAGAATTTGATGGTTTGGTGAAACCCCAGAGCTCAATTCCATATGTCCAATTGGTCTGATTATTGTTGTGTATACTAATTTTTTGTAGCGAATGGGAAGTTTAGAGCGTTTGTCAAGTAAGTGTTGTAGCAATCGGAATCTACGAGCAGTTTCAGTCTTGTGTGTGGATTCCAAGTAAGTCTCTTGTCAAGATGGAGTCCTAAGTATCGAATCTGTTCAACAGAACCTTCTAATTTAAATTAATATTTGAAGTACCACCAATGAGTGGTTCCTTCCCAAGATTTTCAAGTGTGTATGAAACATGCAACATATTTACTTATTGTATTATTTTGTACAGTTGTAAATTACATTAAATAAATAAATAAAAAAAA
This sequence comes from Halyomorpha halys, assembly GCF_000696795.3. Lineage (NCBI taxonomy): Eukaryota > Metazoa > Arthropoda > Insecta > Hemiptera > Pentatomidae > Halyomorpha > Halyomorpha halys. The sequence continues at coordinate 69,951 of NW_027115143.1, forward strand.
AATTTTTTTTGTCACGTACCGGCCTCTAAGGACCACGTGAATACCAATGGTTAGGCTTCTTTGGGAGTGTTGATTTTCTTTCTTCCCATCGCAGTTTCATGATCCTCGAGTGCCTTTCTTTTCTTTCTTCGGACAACTTCGTACCTATTTTTTTCCCTCTTCCAATATTGGTGAGATTTTTCAATATTTTCCTATACGAATGTCTAGCTAGACAGTCGGTATCTGAAATTGTAAGTCTCTTTAATTTGCCTCGTGTATGTTCCCATGTTTGATGGGTTGTTTATTTTATAAGATATTAAATTTATTTCAGATTGTTGTTCCTATAGACAAGAGAGAAGATCCGAAACTTTGATGAAATAAAGATATTAATAGGAAGAAGCTTTAAACAAAGAATACCTTACACAATTTATTCTCATTCAATTTCAGCTACTGCCACTGTAATCAATTCTGTAAACAGATTTCTCTTTCTTTCTTTTCTTCCAAGACAATGAAGAGTCGAAAAGGTGCAAACAAATGTCCCACCGGCTGCAATAAAACTATTTACTACTACCAAAACAGGCTGTTAGTACTTGCTAACGACCCGGGGTGCTAATAGGTACCTAAGTTGGACCCAAACATAGGGTTCTATGAAGACACTCCATGGCTTTCTCGGTACCCCAGTACAATGGTTGTCCTGGCCACGCAGACAAACGGTTTTATGGGGGTCACAGGCCCAGATATGTTCAAGCGTTTTAGAGTTTGGGTTTTTTCTTTTTGTATTGGTTGCGTTTCCGGGCAACGGGTATAAATTATTTAACTGTCAGAATGTCTTTCCGAAGTATGCCGACATCTTTTTAATATGTTTCTATAGCTCTGAATATTTTATGGTTTTTTAGGTCCGGATTCTTTTTTGTGGTAGTGGTTGGCTTTTGAAAGGTGTAAAGAAAAAATGAAAAAGTTACTACACATAACAATACATTTTTTTACATTATAATGAACCGAATTCCTTTAAAAACAATCCAAAAAAATTATTTCCTAGTTTATTGAAAGTGTTTTCTATGTTTTTTTCAAATTGTAGTTAAAGATTGAATTAAATCAATGTTTTCGCTGTAGTTAATCATTTCACCCTTAGAATAATCTGGTTTTGATTTTTACGATGCAATTTTACTCATATTGTATAATTATTAATTTTCTTATACTATTTGTATTTTATGTGTGGTATAATACATTAAAATTCAATATTCCCATTGTTTGCCTATGAGGTATGGAGTATCATCTATCTATATAAACAAATTAATGGTAGTTAAAAAATTTAAAAAAAGTCTAGAACCTAAAAAAAAATAATGACTCGAAATCTACATAGTCTTCTGGAATATAACAAACACTCATTTCTCTATAAAACGAAATAAACATCATCTAAATCCATTTAAAAGGTGGAAATGCCATTATATTTTCAAACTAAATATACCTATTACCAACTAACTGTTTGGTCCTGGTTCGAATCTCGCTGTGGCAGATAACTATTTATTCAGTTGCCGTGAGTTGACACGTGAAGAGAATGCCCGATGAAAGGATACCAAAAAAGATAGTTTATGACAAACCAGATGGAAAATGGAAAAGAGGACGTCCACAGATCAGATGGCTGGTTGTTTGTGGTGGAGAAGGTCCGAGTTCTAGCAGGACCTTCATGCCGTAATAAATAATAATATTAGCCGTTAGTCAACCCTGTGGATTCAGGAGCCAACCTGAGGCACATGCAGTCTGTATAAAATAGAAATCCTTACTTGGGGAAAAATCTATAGGATGAGCGTGATAATTTGTTCACTTCCTAGCACAAAAAAGGAAGTGCTGTTATTTGAATAACGAACAGCACTTCCTTGCAATGATTATTGTTCATGGGTTGTTATGGCAGGATTTTTGTTTTCTTAATGGATACTATTATACAGTATCTATCACTCTATAGTTAGTTGACATCAAGTACATGATTTTTTTTTTTTATCTAACGGTGGATACATATTAGATAATACAAAAAAAAAAAAAAAAAAAGAATACTATAACTGACCCTAAGTTTTGTAGAAGTAATCATTAACCACTAACAGAGTTTATTAAGATTTTATATATATATCGTCGATTCACGATCAAAATCTCCGAGGACAATTAGATAATTATTGTTGGCCGTTTTTCGACTTTTTTATATTTGAACTATAACAAAGAATATTGGCCCTACAGAGACACGTTTCATCTCAGCTTGTAGAAAATTTAATTCAGTTTATAAATGTATATAAAATATTTGTCGAAAATTCGCTATGGTTTACAATTGTAAAACTAAGAAAATTTCTCACTTTTTTTCCCCTCAGTTTTGCCCCTTTTCGACCACGATGGAGCGATTTTTCGATGAATATTATTATATACATTCTTAAAATAGTTGAAATGTTATGCAATATGAGGCCATACCGGCCTTTCTAGACCAATGGTCTTCGTGATACAGTTTCTCAAATATCGGCAAATGTAAAATACAGCAAAAATGTAGTCTACCAAGTATAGAGTGTACAAAAGTTTATTATTGCATTTTTAAAAAACTTATGTTTCTATTCTTTGTGTGTTTGATGAATATTTTGAACTCCTCTGGCGTTTCATCGCTTTATTTCCATGTGAATTTAATTTTTTTTTTTATATATAGATATTACAATCTGCCACAAAGTTGTTGGACAATAGGTAATAGTGATGACTGATCACATTCATACTAAAATAGCATAATAATTCATCCTTTTTCGGTCCGCGTAATACTTTACTTTCGAAAACCCTAAGACGCTGTTCATTCCTTAGTGTGAGAGGCCACGCCTCACATCCACAAAGAACAGTGGGAAGGATAATGGTTTTGTAAATTCTAATTTTTAAGTTTTTCGATAGAAGGCGCGAGCTAAGCAGTTTCGAAATTGAAAAATAACAAGCATTTCCCGCCTTCTTCCAAGCTTTTATTTCCTCATCAATTTCGTTTTTTCTAGTTACCGTAGAACCTAAATACTTAAACTTATCTACCTGTTCTAACGTATTTCCTCCTATATCTATATCCCCGAAACTGCTCGCGTTTCTACTGCTAACCATATATTTTGTTTTATCCGTATTTATTTCAAGATCTAGTTCCTTGCTGGAGTTTATTAGCGTGGTTGTATTTAGTTGCATACCCAAGCACCGATATTTTACCACCCAAAGTTAAACCCTTTTCGGTATTCATCATACTTTTAATGACGTATTCCAGTGATAGATTAAATAAGATAGGTGATAAAGAATAACCTTGTTTTAAACCCGACTGGATTTTCTCAGAATAATGATTACCGATTCGTACCTTATTATACGTTTCGGTCATGCACATCCGTACGAGATTTACTAACTTCTTTGGAATTCCCTGTTCAATCCGAAAATTATACAGCTTCTATACATAGCTTCTTCTTACTAAAATATAATACTAAAAAATAAATAAATAAATGAAGAGTACATAAAAATAAATAAAATTTCACTTTAAATATATAGAAACAGAAGGATAAAGAAAATGAACATAATCAAACTATGTAGATGAAAAAATAAATAGAATAATTTCCAGTCATCTTTAAAATAATGTGAATTTAATAAAATTAAAAACATTTAAAAGATATTTGGCAGTTCTTTCATACATCTCCTATCATTTCAGTTAGAATCCCATATCAAAAGTACCTAAAATTGTTTATGTATGTTCCTATTGTAAATGTAATGAATTGAGAATAGTGGAGAAAAAGGTTTGTAAAGGATTATGTTGCGTGGTAGGTATACAGAATCAGAGAACAATGTTTGACAGACTTTGCCCAGTAACTTTAGTTATTGCAGCAATATCTTAACCAATATTGTTCTATTGCCTTGGACAATCTTTGAAGGAAGACAGCGGCTGGAAGGAAGTTGGCTGGAGTCGGCGCCGGTAACGATAATTTAAAATGCAAAGTAGGGCCTGGAACGGGGGCATTAATGAAGACAAACTGAGCTTTAACGCAGTGCAAACCCCTAGCGCCCTCTCCTGAATTACTTACTAACTTTTACACACAATGTAAACTTGGACTGATCCCGTTAGTCCCTCTTTATCTACTCTTTAACCTAACACCAGCCCCACCCCCCGACTTTTTGTCTCCTTTTTTTTATTCGTTTCTTCTGTCTTAACAGATTGGTTCTAAGGGGGTGGAAATGGGAATCGTTAACTCAGCAGATTCGGTGATCAACAGGATGAGTCATATATAGCAATGGGATGGATCGAATAGGCTTGCTTAATAATTATTAATAATCTATGTTTTAGTCCAAGCATGCTTGAAGTAGTGCAATTTTGCCTAATCGTCCTTTCACGAGCTATTAATATACAACAGCATACTTGTTCAAAAAAGAATTATTGAGGATGCTTGTCACGTTCGCTGTGTTTAGCAACCTTAAAAACCAAAACACTTCAGTATTCTGGGTAAAACGTGTCAAAATAATGTCTTAAAATAATTACGGCCATATTTAGATGCAGCAAACCAGAAGGAAAGACTATGACTGACTTTAGGAGGGGCTATAACAAAACAAAAATTTCTAATAAGACTGTTATGAAAGGATTTTAAATTATTTATATACTTGATTTGTTATATTGAGGTATATTTTTTATAAAAGGTTTACTCAGGCGTATTAAAAAAAAAATTAATTAATATTGAGGAATTCTATATATTGAAATTTGTTGTATTAATGTTCCATACTAGTAATGTCCCAATTAATATTGGGAAGAATAAATTGGGGAGAAAATTTATTTGTTAATTTACAGATTCACTAGGAAAATAAATATGGTAATAGGATAGATAAAATATATTATCTACATTGTAATAATAATTAAACCAAAGAATGGCTCTGGAGAGACTAAACAAGGAAATATTCCAAAAAATCCAAGAGGGTACATCAGGCAGTTGAAGGAAGAAACGTAAAGAGTAGGACTGCCTGGACAGAGAAAGATATAGCAAAAGACTGAAGGAAATCAAGGTTCTTGTGGGAATGAGAAATTCGAAAAAGGGGGCGTTGACAGAAGAATATAAACAAAGGCACGCAGAGATAATGAGGGAAATATGGAAGGATAGGAAAAACAAAAACAAGAGAGAGGCCAAAAGTAATGATATTCGCGTTGTCCCCAAGGCCATTTTATGAAGAAAAAAACATAAACTAAAATGTTTTGATTAGGAATAATGAGATTGCTTAACCTAAATATTTCAAATCCAAATGTTAGAATTTAAGTTTTTTTTCTCAAATTGGTTAAATCTCTTTTATAATAAGAGATATTTGTTTTTAATAAGTTGTAAATTTAATGAAATAGTGAGAACTTGTTTGAATAGAATCAAAATATTTGCAGGTCAGTTGGATCAATTGTTTACACACGAATTTGTTTACATCTCAATTTGAGCAAGTTGTATTGCATCTATTGTACGGGAAGGACGTTTCTTCTCCCGTGATTTCTTTTTTCGAAAACAATTTTATATAGAAATGTATACTTTCTAAAGTCGTAGAAGAAGAAGAAACCTCCAATAGACCAATTCTTTGATTCCGACCGTTTATCGATGATCTTCGGAACTGTGGGCAGGTCGAAGAGTTAGTGAAGGTCTGGAGGCTTCTTCTTCTTCTACGTCGACGTCACTTTCTTCCGAAGAGTGTCCTAGAACCTATAACGAAGGCGCTGTTTACCTTCGGTGAGATAAGTAATGAGCCTTGCCCCGTATAGGAGTGCCAGACTCAGTGTGGTTTTGTATACCTATAAATTTAATCACAGAGACAGCGCTGGCGTCGTGAGAAGACGGTTGAGACGGTAAAACCGTCTTTTTAGTGTTTTAGTCTTTTCCTAGAGGTGGGTAGAGAACTTAAATTGATGACCTAGGCTTATGCCCAGATAGACTGAGCTGGAATGGAATATGATCGGACTCGAAGAGTCTTCGTGAGCGCTTCCTAGGAGTCTGTTTTAGCTTGGTTCCATGTGATGTTTAAATTTCCTAACCGTTGAACAATCACTTCGCAGACTGCTTTAGTGCATGGTGAGGGCCTATACTGCTGCTGAATATGGCAATATCATCTACATATACAATATTGTTGCAATTTTGTAGTTTTTGCCAACTACATCGGCTTTATAGAAAGAAAAGAGACCGGGGAGAGGACTGCTCATTGAAGCACTCCGCAGTTCAATGGGATGGATCTGGATAGCTCATCTCGAATCCGCACTTGGAATGGAAATCATAGCCTATGCCTGATTGAAGTTAAATGTTAACTTTTGTTAGTAGCTTCATAAATATATGTTCTTTGCTGAGGTGGGTTTGAAATCCGGTCTGGTCATAAGGGATCAAGAAATGGATTCAGGATGACCTCTCTTACACCTTGGTGAGGTGAGGCAACAGTCTAATCGGTCTATAGTGATAATCCTGGATCAATGAAATGATTGAAAAAGCAAGGGTATTTCTTTTTCTTCTTCTTCTTGTTCTGTTTATTTATTTTAACAAATATAAATATATATAGACAATGGAGATATTTAACGAGAAAATTTTATTTAAATTCCCAAATATAATTAGAAACACGAGAAGCAATATTGTAATTAGATATATTCATTGTTTTTTAAATCTTTCATTTCATTGTTTTTTCTATTCTCTTTCTTCACTTTTATCTCTTATTTAATATATATTTTCTTTTATTTTTCTAAGGTTGATCATATGTTTTTTTTTCGTTTTTTTTATACAATATATGTTTATTTTTATGTTATCAGTTTGTAGTAATTTCAATTTTTTTCTTTTTTTAAAAAATTATAGAAATGACATAGCAATAAAATCAGTTTTGTTTATTAGAATATTTGATTTATTTAGAATTATATTTACTTTTTTTTTGTTTTGTTTTTTGTTGTGCACAGGTTTAAAAGGGATATTTTTTTAATTATGTGCATATTTGTTGTCCCAACACTGGATGATAACCTAATAAAATATAGGATTTTTTAGCTTTGACAATATCCTTTGTAATGGTAAATTGGCTCATAATTTTATTGCAACAGTAAACTACATTCTTGTACATACATAAATAATTATAGCCGAAAGACGTATTTCTTTTTATATTTATCTACTTCGCTATTATTTATTTTATTTATAATCGACTTAAAAATTATATAAATTGATACATCATTATATAATCCTTAAATGTTTTAGAATTAAATAATTTACAATAGAGCCAGTAAAACAATAATTTCTCACTCATAATATTGAAAAATTAATAAAAATAAAGCGAATAGTAAAAGTCGTTATGAATTTCCCCATAAAAATGAGAGTTTATAAAGTTTAATAAAAACAGCGCTAAGAAGAATCGAAGGCCTTTTCGATATCCTTACTGGTGTCGGAGGGGGGCGGCGGTTAAATACCCAGACCACTATAAATAATCCCGGCATTAGTATTCTATAGAAGCAGGGCTCCTATCATTCAACACTTAATTACACACAGTACTTGATTTGATCTCTTTCTATCCCCGGCTCGAGGAGGGAATTAGAATTCAGACCAAACCCGGTCTGTTTTTATATCTCCATCGCCGACGGCACTCAGACCAGAGTCCTCAGCTATGGTAATGCACCTTCTTCTTCAGCCTCTCTCTCTCCTCCTTTAATAAATATTTTATGGCATCCTCTACTAGTCAGATGTGATTTTATCTCAACCCCAGTCGCTGACTCTCTTCTGTGCCGTTGGGTGCCTCTGGAGTCCCTCGGGTATGGAAATGAGGCTCCGACTCTAACCGCATTACTGTCGTAATACTATGCAAATTGTTGTCAGAGTTAGTTTCTCTATCGATGTTAATTTTAATATAAACTTAACCAGCGAATAGTTGTTCTCCCTTCTCAATATAACTTGCAGGAATAATTACCCAATGTCCTGACGAAGGTGGGTTTGAGCATTTATTTTTGTATTCTACAAAAAAATAATCAATAATAGAAAAATTTATTTCGATTAGAACTTATTTAAAAGAATAATTACAAATTATTTGTTGAAAAAATAAATTAAATTTGTAAAAAATACCTATTATGTTTATGTTATTCCATTACCCTTCCTATTTTATACTTAAAATAATTAAAAGTAATTTTTAAAAATTGGCAGTTTCAAACATTATAAATATTCGAATAATCACAAAAAGTTACAATGAAACCTGAAAAAAATAATTTTCCACTCATACTAATAATCAAGAATTAATAAAATTAAAGCGAAATAAAGAATAAAAAATAAAATAAAGTTTTTATGAATTTTTATATGAAAATGGGAGTTTATAACCTTTAATAATAACAACGCTAAAAAGAATCGAAGGCCTTTTCGATATTCTTACTGATGACAGAGGAGAGCGGTGGTTAAATACCCAATACTTTAAATAATTCCGACATTTTTACAAAAATTAAAAATACAACGAACGGTTTCTTTACTGATGCCCCTTTACTACGGAACACCCACTCAATGGACAGTTTTTATTTATTTTATTAGCAATTGACCCCTCTATTACGGAACCCCACTACAAAGGATGGGGATGCCAATATTACTCTTTATTTATTTTTCACTCCTCTATCAAGGAAAATATTTATAAAATATGGGTGTAAAAATTCAAAATTCTAGAACAGGTATTAAGAGCAATAGGACACATCTAGTTTATGCGTTGTCAGTATTGAGGTGTATTTAAACAGCATATCAGTGTGTGTATGTAAAAATAGTAATTAGATTTAACTATTCTCTCAAAATTTGATATTTTCCGTTTTAAGATAAAGGTGCCTCTTGTTCGCCAAACAATGGCAGATTTGTGCCCGCTCAAGCGTGTGGCTGGTTTATTTTGATTAGCTGGTACAAATCAAAGAGCGCTTGTGCTGCATTCAGACGTTTGTTAATTATCTTTAGCAGATTATTTTTTATTTAACATACCAAAAAATAATTTATAGGTTATGTGGTACTACTTATATGAATTTTTATAAACTACGAGCTATATTGCTGATATATACATTTTATTTCGTTTCATCTATCTTTATTTCTTTTCTTTATATAATGAAAATAGATTAAATCGACTGTAATAGTCGAAAAAATTCAAAAGAACAAAACAAGCGTATGGATATCGACATTTGTTGCTTCCTTTGTTTACCAAATACTTGTACAAGTTATGGATCTGCGGCAAGTGGCTAATATGTAGATCCAGCATAAGAATAAACTTTTTTTATTTTATTTTATTTTTTAACCCCTTTCCTGGTCATATCTGACATACGGGGGAGTGGGTGTACCTATAGGTGAGTAACCCATTCGTAGAAATGACCTAATGAAAAATACCGCCCTGCAGGCTGGATTCAAACCTGCACCGCCAGCAGTTCTCAGGTTGCCAAGATCAGCACCTTAATCACCTGAGCTACGTACGGCCTTACATAAAAATAAACTAATAATCAAATTTTAAAAAATCTAGAAATTAGACCTGCCGTCCACACTTTTCAAATTTTCTTCCTACCTCCAAACTATTTGTCCGACATGACGATAGTCTCTCAAGAACAATGCGCTGATTTCTTTTTTTTTTTTAATAGTATTGTATTTTATTTTTCGATTATACAGGGTAACACAGCTTAATTCAATTTTATTATTTTATTATTATTATTTTTTTTTATGCTGACCTCTTCTTAACAGAGACCTCTGTATAACGGATAAAATCATCTTTCCTGAGATTGTCTATTATTTACTATTATTATTATTATTCTAATTTTAAATAACTTTTGTGCCTACTCACAGAACTTAACACTTTGGTTGTAAAAGCTCATAAGAATCTATTTAGCTGAATTTAAAAAAAAAAAAGCTGTATTTCGAAAGTTAACGTGTTGTGTTCTGGTAATGTATAGTTTTTTAATTATTCGAAAGACTATTAAAAAGTAAATGGGTTTTTATTTAAACCTACTCAAAATAATAGAAAATATTTATATAAAAAAAAAAAAATGAGCACAAAATACCATTTTTCTATTGTTTTTATAGTAACTAAAATATATATATTTTTTGAACTGTATGAAAATAAAATTTACTCATAAACATTTTTCTTATTTTATTTTTATTTATTTATTTTTTCCCGAGTGTTTATTCGATATACGAAAGTGTTGTAAACAAAAAAATTCAGGCAAGTTTCATCTGAATTGTTTGACCCGGTTTGTTACTATAGTTTTATTTAAGTGGTTACAAACCAATAGTCTACGGCCCAATAAATAGGTAATTAAACCATGTGCGGTCCACCCCACTCTTGATTATGGACAAAGGGGGATATCCTAGAAAAATATTTGAGTCAAATATTGGTTAATAAAGGTACCGAAATAGTAGGAAAAACTATTTGTTAACTAACGTTTCGCCCAAGTTAGCTGGGCTTCGTCAGAGCTGTCTTGTTGAAACAATTATGAAAACTTCAGTTGTAATTCTGATAATAACTAGTTTTCTTTTACTATTTTGATACCTTTATTGACCGCCAATGGAACTATCTTCCTACAATCTGCTTTATATGGTCAACTATCTTCTTCCAATAGTATATATTGTTATATCTTTTCTCGAGTTTATAATTTCATATTTAAAGAAATATTCAAAAGGAGTTACATATGTAGATTTCATTGTCACATTTTTAATACAGTACATATTTGTTAAACTAATTTCTACATTAAACAACAAATATTTATCATTAATTATAAGCCTTATAATAGTCTCTTATCTTCTTATATCTTCTTATAATAGTCCCGAAGATTAAATGTGGCGAGACTAAAAAGGGGAGCATTGTCGGTCGTTTTAGATTACAGTTTGCATTTGAGGTCTTTAACCGAAATTAAAAGAGATCTTATATCGAGGATGAAGGTAAGGAAAACCGAGACATCAAGCTTATCAATAGTCCTTTTTAAAAAGCTGAAGGCCTCTAAGGAGCTTTAATTAAGGAATAAAAGCGGTTCGAGGAGATAGAATCTTGAATAATGGAAAGATTATGTGAGGAAGGGAGTTGGTGGGGGTGGAACAGATTGCGATCTAAGGGCTCATCAACTTGATCAAGAGGGATGTATTTCTTCACTATTATGCTCATGTTAAGGGTTCTCACACCATAAAATTACTGTGTAGGTTACTACACTTTGAGAAATTTTCTTTTTTACATATACATATTCTGTGTGGGATAAACTGTTATTAAACAAGGTTAATGTTGATTTTTAGTTGGGAAAAATGGAGCAAAAAAGTATTTAAGAATATAATCAACTGATAGATAAATTAAATGGTGGTTATGGAACAAGTGGGCTGACGGACCGGGGATTGTTTAGACAGAGATGAGTACAGAAGGACGCTCAAGGAGGTGAAGGTTCTCGTGGGTAGGAAGCGTTCCAGAAAGGGCCTTGCATGATCCGAAGAGAGAAAACACGCAGAGCTCATGACGGAAAGATGGGAGAAGAGGAAGCAGATGAAGGAGAAGCATTAGAGTTATGATATGCGCGTGATCTTCAAGGCCTTTTCGTGAAAAGAAAATGGTGGTTAAAGCAACATAAAGTAGAGAGAGGGAGTGAGAAATGCTTTATTTATTATTTGCTTAACAAATATATTTGGATGCTCTAGAACAACAATCACTAATCAATCTTAGATACATTAGACATAATTAAAATACTTTATTTTTACTTTATATATATTTTTTATCTGGTACCTATATTCTTCTTATTTGGTAAGCAATTCAGGGAAAATGTACAATGTTAAGGTAGTTAAGAATAATATTTCCCAGCCAATATAAGGGGTATTCATGATCTATGTTAAAGCGTGTTAAATGGAAAAACTCGTGTTAAATCGAAAAAAATTGCCTTCTTTTGCTGTGGTAAAACGAAATAACATTTAACAT
>NW_027115143.1:82044-104304 GCF_000696795.3 Halyomorpha halys
AAACATAAAGGCTTATACAACAAGTTGCTGAGAAATCCGCTAGGGGCTCTTATGCATTTAACGTTTAACATGACTTCAAATAGGGCTGCTCACAATCCTATAGTTATAACATTTAACATGGTAAAACATATAACATTTAACACAACATCATGAATACCCCTATAGAAACATCCCCTAAATCAACATCGAAGTCTTTTAAAACTTTTTTGTCCTATCCAGAACTGATCCGCGATATTTACACGAAGCGTCTCTTGGAAGGCTTCGTAGAACTTTAATTTCAGGGAAAGAGTGCGTTACTTTAATACCTCATTCTTTTTCTATTCTGATTGAGGTAATTACTTAAAAATCGTGTCAGTCAGATGTAAGATCCGAAGTGCCCTCCGGTAGCCGGGGAGAGAGTAGATGAGGGGGACATGTAAGACAGGAAACAGGAACCATAAAAGCATGGGATAAGTCCACATCTCTCCACATAACTAACACCATCAACATCATCAATAGTCACCATCATCATTAAGCCTCAATTAAAATTAATCAACTATCTCTAACAATAAATTTTCTATTTCGGCCACCCTATAACAATAGATTTAGTGTTTAACCATTCTCTCTTGCTTAACCAACCTGTATAAATAAATTCTCTTTCTGTCACCTTATGCCTTATTTCATCCAATTAATTTGATACAGTCCACTACAAATTCAACCAGCGATTCAAAAGGAGTGCCTGGCCTTGAGTTGAAGGCGCACTTCATACAAATGTACATCTAATATCTACAGGCTACTATGTACAACTTATCTTCTAGATTGTCTCTCCACGACTCTATTCCTTTGACCTGCTCTCTAAAATAATTACTCGTATCTGTTTGTATGTGGACATACTAGTTCAAAAACGAAAAGTCAAACGTAACTGAAATAACATATTTACGACGGATATATGTCTGGGATATGACAGTAGCTTTATAATTATTTATATTCCACTTTTTTTATTATCTCAAAAACGGCTCTTATGATTTCAATCAAACTTGGCATATCAATGTACAATTGATTAGTCTTTAACATCAGCTGGATTTTATCTTCATTGAAATAGTTTTACAAGACTTTAATACCGAATTTTGAAAATGGATTTGTCCTAAAATACTTTTAATTTTGTTTTTTGAAACAACTATCAATATTAAATTTTTTAGTAGTGATGAAAAATGGGTAGATATGAATTATGAACAGATTTGATAACTTAAGGAGAAAGGAGGAAAGTAATTTTTCCAGATTTTTTTTTTTTTTTTTTTTTAATAATTTATTTATTGATATTTACAACTGTATACACATATATACAACAAGTAAATTTGCTGTAGGTGACATAGTGACATGATAAAAACATGTGGAGAATCTACCCATTGATAGAACTCCAAAAACATTTCTAGAGGAGAAGATCTCGAGGCCATCTTCTTTTCAGACGCCTAGGAGGATTATTAGGTAATGAAGGAGAAGCCAGGTTAGAAACAAGTGGATTTGGGTGGTTGAGAAGTTTATTATGGAAGGAACGGTATCTGGTTCTGGCCAAATCGGCAACATATGGAATATTGAGGTCCTGATGGATGACTTGATTTGTGACAAAGTAAGGAGCATTAAGGATTTTACGAAGGATTTTGGACTGTAAGGATTGGATTCTGGAGGAATTTGATGGTTTAGTGGAGCCCCAAAGTTCAACTCTGTATGTCCAGATAGGCCTTATAATAGTCATGTAGATCAGTCTTTTGTAATGGATTGGCAATTTAGACCTTTTGTCTAGTAAATGTATTTTTCCAGTTTGAAATCAAATTTTCAGAAGTAGGAGTAGTATACAGACTCAATATGGAAAAGATAATAAAAAACAGGTAACGGAGAATGACGGAAAATGCAAAAATAAAAGATCTGCTTTATCACTTCAGTTCCTTGTAGGAAGATAGTCTGGGTGGCGGTCAATAAAGTAAAAGACAACTATTTACTGTAAACCAACGTTTCGCCCAACTTTGCAGGGTTTCGTAAGGGCTAAATGACAAAAACAAGATACATTACAGAATTGACAAAACATTAAAATAAAAAACATTTCAAAAAATTGTTATGTTTATAAAGTATATATAAATAATAATTATATTATAAGGAAGTATACATTTCGGTGGACTAGAAACTAGTAACTAATACATACAACCAGATTTGATAAAGTTCTAAATACATATCTAGACTATTAAATTCTAGATATTCATTAGAAACAGATGTAAATGTGGCAAAGAGGTAGGTGCAAAAGATAAAACGGATAGGTGAAGTAAATATGACATAGGTGAGGTATAGTGATATGTAAAAAGAGGCATATTAAGAAAATTAATAATAATAACCAATAAACATAAGGGGAACTACCTGTCTGATTAAAGAAGAGATGAAATAATGAGGAAAGGAAGCAAGGGAGGGTCAGGTAGAAAATTCCACCACTTCCTCAGTTAACCCTTAGGAAGGGTAAGATTTTTTTAATTTATAGATAGGTGAATTGACAGAAACATCTAATCTCTTATTTAATATTACAATGAGTAAATATATGTGTTAAATAATTTTAAAAGTATTTTTCTAATAACTGTTGAAATAGGAGTTGGTCTATTTGTCAATTGAAGACTCATTTGGAAAAGTATTGCCACAGAGAGAGAAAAGAGAAATACTTTATTCATCTATGCTGCCTAAATACATTAGGTTGCTATCTCACATAGCATACTTATCAATCCGTAATCGGACAAATTTACATTACACGTACATGGTATAATCATAAAAAAAGATATACAATAATAGAATATAATAAACAATTTTTTTTCACCACTACAGCTTCCTTTTACAATCCATTTCGGTCTGTACAACCAATACAAATGTTTCACTCACTCCCATTTTTCCCTCTCATTTCTGCTCAATTATTTAATTCACCCTATCAACAAATTCGCTCTCCGGAATTCACCCTCCTAGATCCTCTTCAGTGACCCGCTAAAAAAATTCAATATAAGACGGTAATGTGAGATCAGACCATCATTCATAGTCACAGCAGTAGATCAGTCTATCAAGAACAAACAACTAGATACATTTTACAAGAATAAGAATAACATATAGAGGAAAATATAATAAAAAAAAAACCGGTTACAGGAAATACTTGAATAGATAAATACGTTTAAAAAAAACAAAAAAAACAAAACAAAAAAACATAGTATTAATAAAATAAAATGATTTAATGAATAAATACGTTAAAACACACACATAGAGAGGTCAACATATTAAAATGAATAAATAAAACAAAGAACAATCTCCGAGCTAATTCCCATGCAGGTGATGGTGTATGATCCCCAGGGAGTCCAAAATAATATTTTCCGCCAAGAAATATAAGAATGTCTGCTGTGAAAGGAGGAGGGATCAATTTCAACTGGTTGTTGTAGTGGTAAGTGAAAGTTATGTGTAGCGAAATTTTTTCAAATTTAATGAAAACATATTCAAAATCCAATAAATATCTGATCGAAAAACTAGATCAAACTTTCTTCAAGTAAGCTTTTTACAAGAAGTCCTTTCCGCCGCTGGAGAAAAGTTTAAGAAGGGAATAAAAGATCCGCTTGGCAAATCCTAAAAAGCCGGAAGAGAAGAGACAAGGAGAGAACAAAGGGAGGGGATCCGAGGACCAATAAGAGATATTAAAGGGAACATAAGTCAAGAAGGAGGGGGGGGGGTCGTAATTAACAAACCCCGCTGCAAAGTGGTCGCTCTTGTTTTCTTTAAGCCTATTATTCGGTATCGACTCCCTTCTTCGGGAGGGGTGCGCGAAATGAAACTTTTTAAAAGACCATCAAAATCGGTTCGTTCCGTTTTCGAATTGCCTGGGGGGCCTCCATCCTGAGGAAAGAATAAATCCAGCCCCCTCCCATCGGAGAATCCCCTAGCGAACAAAACCTTAATTACAGAGGCTACTTATCGCCCTGGGCCAGGCACCGCGGTTCTTGTCATTCCTAAGTCCTTCTCACCACGCGTGAGGAATTCGGAATATTTAATATAGGAGTTGTCCTCGGTATTTAAAACATTATATGGTGAAGCTTGGGGAAACCCAGGGAAAATTTAGGGATGGAGCCATGGGAAATATTTTTTATGGATACCAAAAACGGATACTGTTATGTTTCTATATGTATAATGTTGTACTAAAGAAAAAAGTCGGATAATATTTAGTTTGATATGTTAATTAATAGAAAATAAGAAAATAACTTACCATAATTAACACTCGTGTTAATTATTATTTTATTATTAATTACTTCAGTGGTTTGCATTTCGATAACTCATTATTGTAAATGTTATTTTAGTTTGTCGTTATTTATACACCTTTTTTCTTTTAACTTATTTATTTTTTATTTACTTTACTGATACTATTGCAATTATATTTTAATTTTTTTCTACATTTTTATTTATTCATAATTTTTTTTTTTTGCGTCCTGAAAGTCCTAATATCGAATCAGTCAATAAATTTAAATAACTTGTATAATAAATTCAATATCTGCGACGGATCATCGGATAAAAGAAGAATGAGGAAAAAAAAATTACAAAGAAAAAAATTAAAAAAATTGAATAAAAAAATATGATGTAGCTTAGAAATAAAAAAAAATTAATCTTGTCGTAAATATTACATCTTTCTAATCGAGCTGAGTGTTGGTATGCCCAGTTTAAGTTTATGTATGACCAATTCCTAATTTAAATATCTAAATATTGGCTGATCTGTAGCTGTATATTGCTGGAACATAGTACTGACCCCAGAACGCCTTGACCCAATATCCGAGGATTGAGGACCCTCAGTTGGTTTAATTAAATAACACAGAGGGCCCCCTAACTAATATACAGCATGGAATTAGTTCCCGTGAGTGGACCCCCAAAGAGGAATCGGCTCTTCTCAAGTCTTATCAACGCCTTTCAGCATTCCCCTTAATATTAGTTGAAGTGTGCTTAATAATAATCAATTATGAATTTGGATATGTTTTCTGTTTCCTGCATAATACCTAATAATTAGGGTACAAATTAAATTTAATAATTATTTTTTATTTTTTCGGCCAAGACTCCAATTGGAGTCCTATACTGCCTAACCATGTTTGGGGGTCAAGATTATTCATTTTGTTGGGCCGCCACTCAATAAAAAAAGTCAAGATCCCAGAGGGGGGATTCGAACCGGCACCACCAGCAGATCTCAGATCCGTAAGCCTGCTCCTAATCATCTGAGCTACAGACGGCCCTAAAAATAATTATTATACTAATTTATATTAATAGAATAGAAATTAATGTTTAGATTTAGTAATATTTGATTTATGAATAATTCTAAAGTATAATTAAACATAATACATTTTTATTTATTTATTGAAATTTACGACTGTATAAAAAAATCGATGATAATCTTGGGAAGGAACCACCCAATGGCAATACTTCAATCATTGCTTTAAATTAGAAGATTCCGTGGCCATATTTTTTTCTGACGCCTCGGGATTGTTAAGGGAACGTAAGGAGGTATATGTATTCTGGCAAATCTACAATGAATGGGATTTTGAAGTATATATGGATGAGTCTTTATTTGTGACGTAATAAGGAGCTTTAAGGATTTTGGATTGTAAGGACTGGGGAGAAATTTGATGGTTTGATGGAGCCACAATGCTCAATTCCGTATATCCAAATAGGTTTGATTATCATTGTGTATAAGAGTTTTTTTTTAGTAAATGGGAAGTTTAGAGCGTTTGTCAAATAGGTGTTGTAGTAATCGGAATCTACGAGCAGTTTCTTGTCGTTTCAGTCTTGTATGTGGATTCCAAGTAAGTCTCCTGTCAAGATAGAGTTCCGAGTAACGAATCTCTTTGAACAGCTTTAGATTGGGGCTGGAGAGTAGAGGTTTACGACGGAGAGTATAGGTCATCTGATGGGATTTGTTAGAATTTATTTTGATTCTCCATTTGTGACATTGTTCAATGGATGTTTTGGGTGGCTACAGAGTTTGTGATACAGTGGCAGAGTCATTGTTTATAAACAGTACATGTGTGTCATCATCGTATGTTGTTAGAACGGAAACAGAAAAAACAAACTAACAAATAAAATAAATTACAAAAGTAAATAAATGTAAATAAAAATGATCTTAAAAAAATAAACATGAATAATAAATAAATAAAACAAGTAAAAAATAAATAAATATATAATATAAATTTAATGATACTTTTATTTACTTAAAAAAATTATGAAAACAAATTAATAATAATATTACGAATAGGCACATCCTATTCTATTACTAATTAATTTTCTTTTCAATTCTTTACTTTATTTATTATTGTTCTATCACGATTTAAATTTTTTTGGAGGAGGCAAGTGCTTTTATTTCAACTGTGTGTACCTTTCTATCACATCTCAGATAGGCACGTAACAAAATGTGACTCCAAATAAATTTACACCATGAACTGGAGATATTGTCCAATAAACATTTCATCATATATGATGTTTAGTCTCTCGATGTTATTGTTTATTGTTTGATTTTTTAAATCTTATTTAAGGCCCACAATTTGGATTCATTAAGATTTAGGTTTATATTGAGTAAATTTTTATTCTGATGTTTTTTTATTTATTTACACTACTTTCATTTGAAGTAAAATTGTTTATTGATTACGAAAAAAAAGAAGAAAGATTTGTCTTTTTTTCTAGAATTATATCTATGCTTTTTATATATTGGTACATCGAGAAACACTAAAATACGAATTTTTATAGAAAACGAAATATAAAATTCATTCAAGGAGAACTATTCATTATTATTTTAATATATAAATAAAGAAATAAATTACACAAGTAAATAAAAATATAAAAACATAAAAATGAACATAAATAAATTAAAATAAACATGAATAATATTTTTTTTCTTTTTTTTTCTATATTGGCGTGACAGACCGTGGAGGTCCAAAGCCTCGCGCGCTGTACTTAAGAAACACATCGCGCGTTTCCTGACGTGGTTTTCATAGGGTGGGTCCGTCACTCCCACGCCTATTTTTGTGAGTGACACCCATTGGCTAACGGGCCTCACAATTGCCCAGGGGGAGATTGTGAGTGAGTATTGCGTAATTATATGCTTGAAAAAATCCCGGGTAGGCCCGGGCTCGAACTCGCAATCTATGGGTTGGCAGACAGGTGCGTTATCACGCTGCTACCGTCACCCACGAATAATAAATAAATGAATATACAGTATGAAATATGTTGTATAAACAATAGATAAATAAATAATATTAAAGAATTATATAAATAATTAAAGGAAAGAAACAGAGGAAAAATATAAACAAGAATGGAGACCGCTCAGTCTCTTCTGATAGTATTCATATGTAAACGAATTCTTTATATTGTTAAACTGTCATATTAAAATTAAATTGTCGATTTTTTCAGTCTTATCAAATATCAAATATTTGTTAGCAATAGCAGATATCAAAGCTAGAGCTGCGATATAGTTTGCTGCTCATATAAATTTCTTCGAATCATAGTTTAGTATAAATTATAATGAAGACCCTCGTAAGGAGCACATTCCTCCACGCTCGGGATTACAATTGCTCACCTGAAAGATGGATCCAATTAACAAGACACGATGAAGCGGATGGTTAACCCCGCAGTTGGGGCCTAGGTATTTCATTAAGGCTAAGGAGGCGGTAGGGGTGGGGGCGGTTTTAAGTTTCAAATTAAAGAGAGAGGTGCGAAGAGCGGGACTCCTCAAGGAGGGGGTGGCTACGAACTACGGGACTACGGCAGCACGGGACTACAGCCGAGGATTACCATTAAAGACTTAAGCCCTAGGACAATAGGTAATCTGGAGAAAGATACTGAGAGCTTTTATCGGGGCCAAATAAGGTATAAATATTCATCGAGCACTCTGGCAACCCTTTCCCTGAGGATTAGGGTCTTCCCCAGGGAGGGAGGCTTATCCTTCCTCGCTCTTCCTCCCTCCTTAGGGCTGTCTTTAACTTAAGAAACTTTGAATAATCACTTAATTAGGTATTACAAGGCCTCAAGGCAGCCCCGTTATAAACAGCTACTTTATGCCAACTTATTAATTTTACCTTTAAAACCTGACGGTTCGTTCTATGAAAGGTCAGGATTTTTTTTTATAGTTTATAAATAAAAAAGTCTTCAAATCTGGTTCGTTAGGGGGAATGAAAATTTTTTTCATTATCATTTTTGATTTAATTTTTAGTGTTTTTAATTTGAATTTTTACTTTCGAAGCCGTTGTAATTTATTAGTCAAATATATTAATTATTATATTTTAGTCATTTTAATTATAATTATTATATTGTATTAATTTTTAATAATTATTTTCAAAAAGAATACTATTTTAATTTTTAGTTAATGAAATATAAATAAAATTTTCATCGAAATTATTATATGTGAGTAATTCAATTTATTTTCCTATACTGAGGTGTAAAAATAAAAATTTCTGCCTTTTTTACAGGCTGTAAAACATGTTCAAAGGTATAAAATTAAACCAATATTAAAAATAATGTGGTCCGATATAGTACAGGAAGGGCCAGTTGTCAGCACTTTGTAAGGAAGTACTATTTTTAGAACAACAGTTAGGCAAGGAGGTGAGTTTTTGGATTGCATTTCTTACTTTCGAAGCCCCTGCACCTTTTTTTATCGAATTACAAGACTTTATGTGATTTTTTGCATTTCAAATTTTTTTTTTAAGTTATAACTTTTTCTTAAAATAAAAAGCAATCAACGCAAAGAACTATTAAAATTTATTTATTTAGAATTTTACATAATATTTTATTCAAAGTTCATGTACGACGAAGTACATTTATTTGTTTCCCGACTTCGAAACTGGAAAAGGGAACATTTAACGAGAGACAAGAGTAAAGAGAAAGTCAAAGAAACAAGAGGAGACAATAAGAGAAGACCGGACAAAAGTAAAGTTAATAATCCGAGGAAGGTGTAAAGTTGAGGAATCCATACAGTGATGGCAAGGAGGTCGGATATGAACCGGCGCTGTCTTTATTAAACTTACCTCTTTGTCGGCATCCTTTATATTTGAGAGTCCCCCCACCGCTCTCTCTATCTCCAATCGACTCACCCATAGACTGGAAAAAAATTCCAGGTATTAGTTTGCTAAAGCTGGAGTTTCGACTTCACATCCTTTGTAACCTTCTGTCTCCTTTACCGGCCTTCAAGGAAAGAGGATAATAATTTTAGCTCTTGAGGAAAGGCGCTCCTGTTTAACTCCTTATATTATATATTCCTGTGCAGTGTACTACTTCACATATAATAATGTGAATAGATAACTTTTTTTTTTTAACTTAAACCAAAGTCGTGAAAGTGCGTAATAATAAAATTGTCTTGTTTCATATTAAGGTTTGGGCATATAAAACAATCATGACAATTGGTCGGAAATAAAAAATGAATGCTGGTAACTTAAACCGGTTAGACTAAAAATTGGTGCCCAAATGAAAAAAAATATGGTCCAAGAAATAAGAACATATAAAAAAAATTGTCCTGATCTTTTGATATCTTGTTCGGGCTTGAACTGTAATAAAAATCTGAATTTTTGATCAAGGCAGATGACGGGAAGTTTATTTTATCAAACAAACTTTTAAAAGAAACAATTTGTTTCATCAAAACTGATAAAAAGTACAGTTCCTACACCAGAGGTTATGTGAGGTAAGTGGTTTATATACGGTTCGAGGTTAGAGAGAATTGATGAAATCAAACTGTTTTAGTACATCTGAAGCATTTTAAGAGGGGTCAGAGCTATGAAATATGACGGATACTAAAAGAAAAATAATGAAGTAATGTTCTCATTAATTAATTACATAATAGTAAAAAAAAAATTTTTTTATGTATATCACATATGAATGACTTACACCACTTTTACTCTCAACGGTCCAAATAAAGTAATGTTTTAGTATTTTTCTTGCAGTCTATAGAACTAGTATTCATCATATCTGAGAAGGATCCGTACCCACTTTACACACACTGGTTAGTGATGAGGTAGGTCCCCACGGGAGAGGGTGAGCGGTTGAGGTGAGCCGGGCACCGACGTGGACGGATTGAGGCCGGCCGGGAGACGGATGACGGTCCAGCGGAGGAACAAGGCCCGGAATAATTCAAACAAAATTGCAAATTCCCTTAACATCGCCCCCTTCCCTATCCCCTCTAATTCGAACAAATGACGGCCCCAGGTCTCAAATTAGATTCTGGACCCAGCTGCCGACCGGACGGGCTAACCCAATAACTGGCACACATTTTACTATGGTAACACATGTGCGGCCGGAGCTGTGCCACGATCGATGAGGCAGTGGTAGCCAACACCCCGCACCTTCTTCGTCTTAGCCTTCAGATTTACCATTATCATCATCATCGTCCATCACAGCCTTGTCAGCAATTGGTTTATTGAAAACGAGATGTAATATTAACTTTTACATATTACTTCTAAAAAAAAAATTAATTCCAGAAATTATATCGATAGTCAATTTCACAGTGATATGAATAGGGACTGGATTTCTGAGGCGGTAAAAAAATCCAAAAAACGTACAATAAAGTACCTAATATATACAAAATCGTATAATGCACATAAAGCTTATCTAACCTTGTTTGAGTCAAATTAAACTCTTTTAATTAAGTTTATAGCATTTATGCAAACATACATAAAAACCTAAGTTGCTGTGATTTAAAATATAAAATTTGTCCAGAATTAAACGGCTTTGAGCAATTATATTTAATGAATTTAAATTCCTACTTTGAAGACTAGAATTCAATTTTTCATCTTCTTAAAACAACTTCAATTTTGAATATTAGAAAAAATGCAAGGCACTACTTAGAAAGGGGTATTAAAAATTCATTCTAACCAATTTTTTTTTAGTTTCCATAAAATCTCACATAACAAGTTCTCTTG
This sequence comes from Halyomorpha halys, assembly GCF_000696795.3. Taxonomy (NCBI): domain Eukaryota; kingdom Metazoa; phylum Arthropoda; class Insecta; order Hemiptera; family Pentatomidae; genus Halyomorpha; species Halyomorpha halys. The sequence continues at coordinate 92,964 of NW_027115143.1, forward strand.
CTTAGCTTTTCAAGTGAATACATAACAATATATCATCAACTAACAATCTGAGAATAAGTCAATGAGGAAAAATTTAAAAAAAGTTTAATTAAATATTTATAATTAAAAATCAGGTTTGAGACAGATTTTTTTATTAATTACAACAAAAAACATCCACAACACTGTTTTATTATCTTTACACTAACCTACGTTTCAGCCGTTCCGCCATTTTCAAGGGTCTTATTGAGTTTATCAACACCTTAGGCTGAATGTGAATATTGTAAATAATAATGATTGTGTTTAAGATATTATTTTTAAAAAAAAATATTATTATTACATTTATTTTATTTGTTGTTCTTCTATTTATAATTTTTTTTTTATCGTTTAATTTATATATTTGTAAATATGGTGTGACTGAGCTTTATGATTTCTATCTATATTTTCTATAAATATAAGAATGTGATATTATAAAATTTTTTTTTTTTTAATTTCCTTCTTCAACCACATTCGCTACTCAAAACAAATAATTAAAATTAATGAAAAAAGTATATACATTCTAGGGCCGTTCGTAGTGGATGGAGTTAAGCGATTGCATTGCAACTGCAGCGGAGCAGGTTCGATTCCCGGTGGGGGTGGTCGATTATTATTTCTGTGGTGGTTTTACGAAATAAAAATTTGACCTCCCCCCATCATGATTACAATATATTGGTTAATTTCTAGATGAATACCCCTCCCTCGTTGCCAAAATAATCAGGAAGAAGGTTAAAAAAAAAAAATTTCATGATTAACTCTATATTAAAAAATTTTTTTTTTATTTTATTTATTTATTGAAATTTACAACTGTATAAAAAAATAATTTGATCATAATGGCATAATGATATGATATAGGATGTAGAGAAACTACCCAGTAGTAGAACTCTAAAAACAGTTTACAATATAAGGTCACAAGGCCATCTTCTTCTATATTAAAATGGGTCAGTTTTTCGGAAGAGACTCAAGATTTATTAAGATTAAAAAGAATAGAATTAATCATTTAGGCCCAGTGCTTCACTAAATATATTTGTAGGAGGTTTCTGCTTGTAGCAGACAACTGAAGAGAAGCCTTCACTGGCGATCGGCAACGCAGACAACCCCCGAAGGAGGCCGTTGAAAAATGGGGAACTGGAGGAGAAATTGGTGTAGGACGTTAGGAACTGTGGCCGGCATTTGTTCCTGAGGGACGTGGACAAAGAGGAGGCTCTAACTCAGCGGCCGCAACCCGCCACCATTTGTCAAGCAGGGATTCCACTACCCTCTTCCGCTCCTACCGATAATATTTCATTCATGTTTCGTTTTCCTCATTCACCTACCGGTCTGTAATATTTCACCAGGGCCCTTCGGAGGAACTAAGATTAGTTCTGTCTGCGATCGCTTCCAGAAAGGGGGTGTAGTAGGCTGTAATAGTTGCCGGATGTATTTTGGGAGCATACAGCCAGAGAGACCAAGACAAAAGTCAGTTATTTCACTCCGATTTTTGATTACTTTAATTAACTGTGTAAAACTGTGTATAATTACTAGTAAAAATATTTGAGTCTGCCAAGAACAGTTCAGGGAATAAAAATGGCGGCTGTAACTTCAAGAAAAATTAATTTTTTATTCAGAGCTCCATATCTTTAAAATTATTAACCACACAAGAAAACCTAGTATTCATCATTTAAAGAAGAGTAAATTTTCTAAAATATGAGCTACAGTAGAACTATTTACATTCGATAATTTCTGAGATATAGTTTCAAAAAAAAAACATTTCATGAAAAATCAGTAGTAAGTGAATTCATATTGGGAAAGGTATGTCTCAGAAACGATTTGACATACATATGTCTATTAGCACTCAAATTAAAGATAGTTTAATGCACCATAAAGTAGTTTATGAGGTTTATCTTTGTAGGTGTTGTAAATTATATTTGATCAAATAAATTCACAAAATGTTGATTTATAAAAAACTATATGCTAGCACTCCTAATAAACGTATGTATATTATGTCATATAATTAATAAAAATAATTTTTAAAAGTAGTGATGTATGTATATACATAAAAAACAAAGAGATATAAAAGGTAATTAATATTTGTAAAATGAAAAAAAATATAACTAATAAATATTAAAAATAAATACAAAAATAATAACTAAATTTATACAAATAATAGATTTCCATGTATTTTTACTTTCAATTAACCTATATATAAAATAACTAATATAGTGATCGTGTATAATTTTGAATTCGGGTTTTAAAGCAGTTTATTCTCTCAAAAATTAATTGTTTAAAATAATAAAATTAAAATATGTTCTTAAACTCTTACTTATCTGGCTTCAAATCAGTAGTTAGTGAATTTATATTGGGAAATCTATGTCTTAACAACCATTCTACGTGCAGATGTCTATTAGTACTCAAATTAAAGAGAGTTTAATGTTCCATAAAGTAGGTTATGAGGTTTATCTTCCCAAGAGTAGTAGTTTTCATGATATTTGACAGAAAAAATGCACAAAATGTTGATTTCTAGTTGGTCTTAAAAAAAAAAACTTTTGATTTATAATAAACTATATCTTATTTAACCATGAGACATAGTATGTATGCTAGCACTCATAGTAAAGCTAGTTTAACATACTATAAAGTAGTTTATGAAACGTACCGTCGTAGAGGTTCCCACATGGCTGAAGAACTAGAAATCAATTTTTTTTTAGCAAATATCATGATAACTTCTACATTACAGTAGGTTAAACTAGCTAAAATAATTTTTTTCATAAAGCAAAACTTTTATCTGAACAACTAGAAATTAACATTTTGTGAATTTATTTTGTCAAATATAATAAAAACTACTACTCTTACGAAGATAAATATTATGAACTATTTTATATTAAATTCAATTAGCTATAATTTGAGTGCTTATAGGCGTCTGTACGTCTAATTATTTTTGATATATGTTACTCAAAATTAAGTAAAAAATATTGAGTTTTTCGTTGTTTTATTATGAAATGCTGCTTTCTAAAAAACTGTATCTTGATACACAAAGAACTTAAATAGTTCTATTAGGTCTCATATTTTAGCTCTGAAAGAAAAAAAAAATTTTTTTTACCCCTTGAAATAGCTGCCATTTTTTATTACCCTTCACAATATTTGGCAAAATCATCAATTTGAGCAGTAATACTAATAATTTTCAATTATTCAAAATAATTCAATAATTTTCATTAAATTATATTAATGTAGCAATGATATGCTATAAACTGGTATATATATATATATATATATATTGTCTGACATTGAAATCAATCAAGAGAGATGGATAGTCCGAGATACTGTGTACAGAAAAGTTACTTGTTTTACAAACGTTTAATTTATTTCAATCGATTCCCTTGAAGATAAGCGTAAATATATCTGCCGCCTTGAATCCACCAAAATAAAACGCGTGGTAATTTGAATAAACAAAAAAAGCTCATTATTCATTCTCAACATCTTTAAGCTACCGTACTATAGAAAAATATTAACAAATTTTTTAAAACAGAGTAAATTATTCTAAACTGTGTTTCCTTTTTCTTTACACAGAGAATACACACGCGTGAGTACAAAAATATGAATACCGTAATTTTTGTATTAGACGATTTAAAAACCTCTTAAGTTGAGGGAGTTTATTTTCGTAAATCAAAGATGAAAAATAAAAATTTTTTAATTACAATTTTTTTGTCTTCACTATTCTCAACCAATAATAACATCATTCATACATTTGATCGGGAATTGAGGGCACAACGTGACGACTATAATATATATATTTGTTGTCTTAAATTATAATTGCTTAATTTTATCAAACTTAATTGCTGATAGTTTGTCGTGCGGGATGGTAAACCTTTGCGCCTTTCGGGTTTAGCGTACCAGTTCAAGAAGAGTTAATTATTATTTAGTATTTATTTCAAATACAGTATTTTCTATCATTTAAATCCTTACATGTTCAAGGTTTTTTTATTTATGTTTTCAATTCTATGATCCTTGTACTCCCTATTAACAAGTCAATTAAGAACAGTGCTATATTTAGCAGATAATATAATACTCTAATAGAATAAAAACAATTGAATTAAATAATGATCACAAAGGAATCAAAGGACAACGACTCGATTTTTTATTAAATTATTTCTTAAATCACCCTTATCATGAAATAAAAATAAATGTTTATCGTAGAAATTACTTATTTTGCTTGTAGGTTCATAACCAATCTATATCCTGAGACGTCATTTTTTTAAAGTTTATATTTAATCTCTGATGTAATTTAGTTATACTTAAGGCTTTAACACACTTTCTCAGCCTCCACTGGCTCATTACTAGTGAGAGGGATGCACTGGGATCTCAAAGAGTCCTGCTCTACCCCTCATACGCGAGGAATAGAGTGGGCTTGTTAATTCTCAGGTTGATACTGTAAATATTTTATATAAAAGTAAAAATGTGACTGGTGATCGTGTAAAATTTGGAATTCGGGTTTTAAAGATGTTCACTGTCTCAAAATATAATTTTTAAATTTTATTTTTCTAACGATTATTTTTTAAAAAAATATGTTCTTAAACTTTTACGTTACTTCAAACAACTTTTCGGTATCTTTTGATAAGGTCAGTTAATTTTCACTCAAAAACGGTGCATATCAAGGTAAACTACCAGTAGTTTCTTGAATTTTCAATTATATACAGGAGTACTAATACATATTAAAAGAATTTAATGGAATTTACGATATTCCATAATTTTCCTCAAAAAACTGAAAGTATATTTTTACGGTGGATGACCCCCGAGAGCTCGAATATTAATTGTGGGAGGGTTGAACTAATGCAGACAGAGTGGAGCATTGAGGCCGTTAATTAAATGAGATATTTTGATTAGGGTCGGTGTCGGGAGCCGAGAGGATAAGGGGGGGGGGACCGGGAGTGGCGCGGGAGCAATTTGTCCACTTCCCAGCCCCGGTGCCTGAAGCCAATCCAGTAAGAGTCATCCTGCATTCGATATAGTAAATAGTCTTTAATTATAGTGATCAATAGTCAATTATATTGGTGTTAAGTCCTAATACACGTTTAAACGAATGTATATATCTTAAGAATTTAGCTCCCCCCCCCATTTTAAGCGCTAAAAGCGTCTAGTAAATTGTAGACATTTTAAAGATAGAGTAGTTTGCCGTATATGAACTTAAGAAAGTAGTTGGAGGAATCATGCAATTAGTACGCAAGGAACTGTTTTTAAAAAAATAATATATTGATTCATATTTACAAGTGATTCAAAGAAATATAAATCTTGTAAATATGATGTTAGTTATATTACAAAAGCATGATACAGTATTTTCGAGAGTCTACTTATTGATGATGGAAGATCTCAAGGCCATGTTTTTATCAGACTGGGCAAATTGGCATTATATGGTACATTATTATGGGTGACTTTATTTGTGGCAAAGTATGGAGCATTGTGGATTTAACGAAGGAATTTGGACTGTAAGGATTGGATACGAGGGGAATTCGAAGATTTGGTTGAGCCCCAAAGCTCAACTCCGTAAAACACTAATCACAACTGTACTAATATGTAATAGTACAACATGTAAATTTGATGTTAATTATACAATTGCATGAAACAGAAATGTGGAGAATCTACCTATTTATTGAACTTCAATAACATTTCCAGAGGAGAAATGGTTTCGAGTCGGTCTTTTCAGAAGCCTTGGGTTATCAGGAAATGAAGAAGCCAGGTTAAAAATAAGTAGGTTTGGGTGGTTGGGAAGTTAATAATAGTAGGATTGATACCTGGTTCTGGAAACATTAACATAATATAGAACATTCAGGCCATTATGGGTGACATTATTTGTGACAAAATAAGGAGCATTGAAGAATTTAGAAAGGAGTTTGGACTCTCAGGATAGGGTACGAGAACGATTCTATGGTTTTAATGGAACTAAATAGGCCTCATTGTTTTCATTTAAATGAGTCTTTTGTAATTAGTTGGAAGCTTGTCTATTAAGTATTCCGGTCTTTTAAGTCTTGTACGAGGATTCCAAGCTAGTTGTTAGTCCTAGCTTTTCAAGCTAGGTAACGGATCAGTTCGACAGGAAAAAGTGGAATATTGCTGAAGAATACTGGAGTTCATAGATTTACAAGGTGGTTGGGTGGGATTTATTGGAATTTATTTTAATCCTACAGTTATGACACCATTCTTCAAGGGTAGTGTTGTGGGGTTGGAGGATTTTGAATACAAATGATAGGGTCATTATTCACTGATTGGACACTTGTTTCATCTGCAGGCGAGAGGGGGACAGTGTTTGGGATCGGTTAGGACCAAGGATACTACCCTGAGGTACACCAGCAGTTAAGGTAAGAGGTATGAATAAACACTATTGTGAAAAACTTTGAATAATCTGAGTAAGATTTTTTTTTTTATTCTACATAATTTCCTGATTAATACTTTTTAATTCATTTATATGCTTACATTTTTCTTTGGTTTTTAGGCGTATTTTATAATATTTAAACCAGTCGAGTTAGAAGCGCGAAAATATTTTTAACATTTCCTTAGTCACTGCTAGATAACTAGATAATTTCTCACAAAATTTCCATTAAATTATGTTTAGTGCTTTGGAATGTATATTGCTTACTTATGATTTTTCTTTTTTTTTCTTTTTTTTTTTCACCAATCTGCTGTTTCTCTCTTTCCTTTTTACTTTTATGTTCTTATTCCATTTCACTCAACGATAACCTTCTGTTTTTTTGTTTTTTTTTGACGAAAAAAGAATACATTTTGTCGACCAATGAACAAAAAACAATATAGGACTTTTCTTGTTTTTTTTTCTTTATTATAATTTAAATTGACAGTATCTGTGATAACTTCGTTTCTATAAATCCTATAGAAATATTATATATTTGTTTAATTTTTCAGATAATCAAGAACATCGAATTGTTGGTTCGGAATCGGATTACATTTTTTGTTTATTGCATTCTTCCAATAATTATTTTATGTATCTTACAAAAATACAACTTTGTAGTTTTTTGTGCTTTATATTTTTATGAAAATAACCAAAAAATTAATTTTTCTTAATAATATAAGAAATCTTATTGTTATCGTATGGACATATAAGTGTATTTAGTAATATTGTCTTTAATTGACCTTATTCTGTAAATTTAAATCTTATTAACAAAGGTTCTTAATTTAGAATATAATTAAAAATACAAAAGACTTTATTTCTTTAAGTTTTTAAAATACCGCCCAGACAAGATGCCGGGTCAGCACCGAGGCAAAGAGCGAATGATGAAAAGAAATAAAAAAGAAACTTACAAGACAGCTGATTATGCCTTTAAAATACTTAAGGAGCTTTGGAGGGAAGAAGAAGAAACAATTATCTAGACTGTTCCTGTCGAGGTGAGATTACGTGAAGTTGTCCTCAGCGGATCGGTCGATATCGCTGGGGGATTTTTGAATTAACATCATTAGCGAGAGGGGATTCCACAGTGGCGTTTAATTAGGAGGGGTCAGCCATGTCTGGAATACCGCTCCAGCGGATTCCAGTTTTTGGAGAATCCATGGATTTATGACGCAAGGCCGGAGAGACACATTGTGAATGCCTAAGTAAAAAGTGACAATTTAATAAGTTTCACAGAAAACGTTACTCATCTACTAACGTTGCGAGAAAAAACACAAGACATTAAGGTAGCCAATGTAACTGAATGGAAAAGATATTTTTTATTAATTCACATTTACAACCGTATTTACATAAAATTACATTTAGTAAATTTGATGTCAAATTATATATTTTTTTAAATATCTTTATTGAAATTTACAACTGTACTAATAATACATTCAGCAAATTTGATGTATGTTATATAAGTGATACAGGTACGTAGAGGTTAAGGTCTTTATGTATGGTTTTATTTGTGATTAAGTAAGGAGCATTGAGGATTTTATGAAGGATTTTGGATTGTAATGATTGGATACGAGAGGAATTCGAAGGTTTAGTTGATCCCCAAAGTTCAACTCTGTATGTTCAGATTCAGGCTTATTACAGTTATGTAGATCAGTCTATTGTAATATATTGGAAGTTTAGACCGTTTTCTAGTAAGTGCTGTAATAGTAGAAATCGACGTGCAGTTTCCTGTCTTTTCAGTCTTGTGTGAAGATTTTAGGTTTGTCCAAAGGTAGTCCAAGGTAGGATATACATTCGGAAGTGGTAAGACCAACATTGTTAAAGGATACTGTGGGGCAATCAGTAGGTTTACGACGAAGGTTATTTGATGGGATTTATTTTAATTCTCCTATTACACCATTCTTCGTATCATATCGAAGCATATAGGATTGGAGAATTTGAGATGTAATTAAAAGATTATTATTAACTGCGAGCACATAGATGTTGAATAAGAATGATATGATATAGACATGTATAGAAACAACGTATTGGCAGCACTCTAATAACATTTCTACATTAAAAATTCTCGAGACCATCCCCTTTTCATGCGCCTCGGAGAATTGCTAGGAAGAGAAAGCCAGATTAGAAAATGGTGAGTTAGGTGTTTAGGGAGTTCATAATGGAAGGATATCTGGTTTGGACTAGATCGGTTATATTTGAAGCATTGAGATTGACCTTAATATAGTCACGTAGATCAGTCTTTTGTTGTTGAAGTTTAGTCTAGTAAATCTGTATTAGTCTAATTCGACGTGTAGTTTCCTGGTATTTCAGTCTTGTGTGAGGATTCCAGGTTAGACGTTTGTCCAAATGTAGTGCAAGGTAGCGGATTTGTTCGACAAGGGTAAGAGCAACATTATTAAAGACGTAGGGCAGTCGATAGGTTTACGAGGCAAAGATAAATCGGCAGTTTAATTCATAAAAAAATATACAAGAGTTATATGTGTTTTGATCGGTAACTAAAAAAATAATAAGAAATATAACAGTTGTCAAAATAGAAGACTGCATTAGTTAGAGAATAGAATAATTTAGAATTTTTTTTTTAAATTTATTTATTTAATGTAATTCACAACTGTACAAAATAATACAATAAGTAAATATGTTGTATGTTTCATATACACTTGAAAATCCTGGGAAGGGCACCCATCGGTGGTACTTCAATCATTAATTTAAATTAGAAGGTCCCGTGGCCATCTTCTTTTCAGACGCCTCGGAGGATTATAAGGGATTGTTAAGGATGAAAGATTAAGAATTAATGGGTTAGGATTGTTAAGGAGTTTGGAATGAAAAGACGTATATCTGTTTTGGACCAAATCGGCAACGAATGGGATGTTAAGGGGTGAATGAGTTTATTTGTAACGTAATAAGGAGTATCAAGGATTTTACGTAGGATTTTGGATTAGATGCGGGAGGAATTTGATGGTTTGGTGGAGCCCCAGAGGTCTATTCCATATGTCCAAATTGGTCTGATTATCGTAGTGTATACTAATTTTTTGTAGTGAATGGGAAGTTTAGAGGGTTTGTGAAGTAAGTGTTGTAACAATCGGATTCTTCGAGCAGTTTCTTGTCATTTCAGTCTTGAGTGTGGATTCCAAATAAGTAAAATATTCATTTTCCTTTGCATTATATAACTTTAAATTTGTATTTCCTTAATTATGTTATTTTTACTATCTTATTTAATTACCTATATATACATTTTATTTTCCTCTTCTTATTTATTAATTTCATTCGGTACCATTATTTACTATCATCATTTCGTTTATATTTTCTCTTTTTATTGGTTGTTATCTTGTTCTTAGCCCTGATGAAGGCTAGAAATTATGGCCGAAACGTTGGCACTATTAAATAAGTTCTTTCAACTTATTTGTAGTCTATTTTGACCGTCCCCTCAAACATCTTCTTCCCACAGATAAATATAAACTATCAAACGATTTGATGACTAACATAAAGAGTTGACTTATGATGTAAAATATTTTATCAAATTTTACCTGGTGACTTAATTAGATCTCCTTCTGATACATAAATACTTTTTACTACAAAAAAAACTATAAACTACAGAACAAAGGCCGACAATAAAAAAGACTTTTTTGGCAGAGAGCTATATATATCGTAGTGTCACTAAAGAAATGAGAAGAACCCCAAGAAAATTGGTAGTAGGAGCTGGGGGACAAATGCGGTGGGGTGCTATTGGGGTAGTTAGGGCGATTGGCTCGGCTAAAAATTCACCCTTTTACCGAAGAAGGGTCGGATAGGATTTCCTCCCTTAAACGGCCCCGCTGTAGATACCAGTTTCCCGAACCAGCCCCTGTTCTTCTGGCTGGGGGAGCTCCTCAAAGAGGCAGGTGAACAAGCCTTTGGAAAAGAAAAAATATATAACCAGTGCTTTCATGATCATCATTATCTCTCTTTTTTTGACATCTTGCAATTTTTTCAAGTCAGTAAAAGTGTGTTGGTTCAAAGCTGTTGTGTTAAAAAATATCATATTCGTAAAAATACTTGGATTGTACTATTTACTGTCGTAGGTAGGAAGGACATCCTACACCAAACCAACCTGTTCAAGCCAGAGTGTGAAGGTTAAAATTTATTCCAGTGAGTAACCACACAAGAAAAGTCAACCAGCCCCTACCGGATACAAATCTCTTGTATTTGGATCAAGAATTCAGAGGTGTCAAGTCTCACAACCTCTCAATACAGCCTCCACTCTTTTGTTGAGATGAAATTAAAAAAATATTTTAACTAATTTATTTGTTTTCTAATTGTTCAGCTGTTGTAGCTATTTTATTTTTTAATTATTGATAATTTCTTTTAATTTGGATTACATTTTTGTAACGGATTGAACATGTGTTGCTAATCACTGGAGGGCGGTATGAGAGATAAGCGTAACATAGGGTTGAGATTTTTTTTTTTTTTCAAAAAAATAGAATTAGTACTTCCTACATATATACTACATGAAATGTATTATATATACTTTACTGAGTCTTCTCCCTTTGATTGCCTTGTGGCATTATAAGTTAAGAAGGGTTGAAATCAGTCCAGCTAAGGTGGTATAGTCTAGCTATAGCCTACGTCTTACGTCATGGAATTAATTAAATGTTGAGAACAAAATAATAGAGAGTATGAAAATGTAATGTAACTTTGTGCGAGAAAAAGGTAGAAAAAAAAAACTTTGTTTACAAAAATTACATTTTAAAAATATTGTATTTAGTTTACAGATAATTATTATTTGAAAAAAGCAAAAGCAGAAATTTTTTTTTATCTTTATTAATTATGGTAGTTTTCATATATACAATTATGAATTATACTCATTAATGTTCATTAATGCTATGTATTGTAGCAACACGTTGTATTTGGGCAGCATTCCCGAATAATGCATATCTCTCTCTCTCTCTCTCTCTCTCTCTCTCTCTCTCTCTCTCTCTCTCTCTC
>NW_027115143.1:104354-106627 GCF_000696795.3 Halyomorpha halys
CTCTCTCTCTCTCTCCCTCTCCCAATACTCTACTTCCATGTATTTTTAAAAATTTTATAATTGGAAAAATAATATACATCTATTTTTTTCTCTATATATGTAAATCCTCACATTTTTAATAAAATGTAGACTATGACACAAAAGACATGACTTGACATGCTGAGTAAATTAACAATTTTTTATAATTTATTTATTGTTATTTAAAATATAAATATAACTGTATTTACTCTAACTGGAATTAATAAAACTGTATAAAAATATTTACAACAAGTAAATTTATTTTTAGTGATAAAATCACATGGTTTGTATCATGTAATATATGTGGAGAATCAACCCAGTGAAAGAACTTCAAAATTAAAAATTGAACAGCTCGTTTAGTCTATTTATTTTCTTGTTGTTGATAGATTATAATAATAATAATCTAAGATAATATGACGGACCATAAGAAGATTCAGATTGGTATAGGTATATTCAATGTTCATACATTGGTTTTCGGATCAATAACAAAATCAAACACTCAAAAAAAAAAATTAAAAAAAAGGGAGTTGTTTTGATTCCTGACTTAGGCCTAAATCAGACGATTGGGCAGTAAAGAGGGAAGCCTATCGACGGAATTGCCTGATCCCCTCAAAACGTTCCCTAAATGGGCGAGCGCTATAATGGAAAGGAATAAAAAGGAAAAGGGGAGATGGAGGAGCAAACCTCTCCCATTGATTAATAACTAGGAGCCAACGTTGGAGTACTATCTCCCCGTTCGGGAGTCGGTGGGGAAAAATTGCGAATAACCAGGATCCTCTCCAAGGGGTGAGATAATAGGACGGGGTTGGGGTCGGTGAAAAGGTGAGGGTGGCGAGTCAGCTTTAAATGAGGAGGTAGAAGGTGGTCAGTCGGGAGAGGTTATTGGGAGGTAAGTCTAGGGTCACGCCACAATCATTTTTCGGTATATATATATATAACTTTATATATTTTTGTGGTCTTAGGATCAGTCAATGATACAACTGTATTTAGCTTGATTATTAATTATGTTAAATAATCAAATCTTATCAATCATGTCTTATGTATTAAATTCATGTTACTTTAACCTAATAAATACATAAAATATAATCAACAACACTAATTATAAACAAACAAAATACAAAAAAGAAAAAAATAGACGGACTACCTGTTAGAAAGAACGGTTACGTGTTGGAAAAACCAAAGCAAACTAACTCCATTTCAAACCTATTCAGTTGTGGCACAAACCAGGAGTTAGATCACAACAATGTTGAATCAACTGTAATAGACAATTTTAAGTAATGTTTTAATTGTAATAGTTATTAATCTGAAATTATCCTATGAACGTGAAGTTTTATAATAATATTTGAAAAAATTATTTGTTCTAAGCCCCTGTTTTTTCATTGTAGGGCATGACAATGCAAACAATAAAGTTGGGAAAAGTTAATATTTCTTTTCTTCTGATATTGATACGGACACTTCCAATGGAATAGGCCACCGTTTTTATTTATTTATTTTTTATTTTTACAGGATCTGATATCAAAACAGATTTTAAGACTTATTGATGTTTAGAACTTCTTTTAACCTACAAGCCTTTTTTTCTACGGTTTTTGACGATTTACGCGTTAAGTACGAAAATATAAAAATTTATAGAACATAATAATTTTAGAATATAATTTTCTATATGAATTCACATCATTATATGAATTCCCTCCAACCGCTGAGCACACTTAATGATAAAGCAACAATTAAGAAACATCCCAACATTTTTTGTATTTATTTATTATTGTTATTTACAACTGTACATTATAATACACTTAGTAAATCTTATCTCAGTTGAGTGATATAAGCGTGTAGAGATACTATCCATTGGTAGCACACTAATAACGTTTTACACTAGCAGGTCTCGTGGTCATCTTCTTTTCAGACCCGTTGGAGGATTGTCAGGAATAGAAGAGGAAGCGACGTTAGAAACTGTTAGGTGGTTAGGGAGTTTATAATGGAAGGTATGATGTCTGGTACGGGCTAGATCGGCCACATTCCCAATCTTGTTGAAGGAATCTTACGAAAAATTGATTTCTGAAACACCTTTGTTTGCTCTTTGAATTTTTTTCTAGTTTTCAGGCAAATTGTTGTTTGGTTGTTTAGTGGCGCCAAACTTCATTGGTCATCAACGCCATTTATATTTTATTCAATTTTGCTGATATTCGTTAAATTTTATTTATTTTTTGATTTGATTATTTTATTTATTTTTTTTTTTTTATTTTTTTTTTTTCTTC
>NW_027115143.1:107432-109185 GCF_000696795.3 Halyomorpha halys
TGAGAATGCGTGAGGAGAGTATGACCTATTCTCAAGCGGGCCAGAGCAACCTTCTCCCTGCGGCTGTTGCGGTAGGATGTCAACCAACAGGCAAATTGTTGTTTAACTGTACTATATAGTGAACTGTTTCTGATAAGTCATATCCAAACATTACCATATATGAATTAGTCTTAAAATCTGATTTGCTATCAGAATCCATAAAAAGAAATTTTAAAGTTGGAGTTTGGTACGTATACTAGAACTCTGTATTATCTATATAAAAACAATTTTGTTATAATTAATGGATTACCTATCATTACTGTCTTCCACAAGCTTCTTAATTGCAATAGAAATCTGTCATAATTTATTTTATATTTTGAGGAGAAAACAATTTTTTTTGCAATATAAAAGCTTTAGTGGATAGACCCACTCCACGGACGTTTTTATGTTTCATAATATGATTGTCCCAAGAACGTTGTGGCTGAGCAGGTTGGGGCGAGGGTACCAGGTTGGTTCAGACCACTGTGGGTTTTATCCCTCCTGAGTCAATCCATATTAGTTTTATGGAGATTCAGGGAAGTGAATATTAACATATCCACTCAGTGTAAAAAAAAGTATAATCTTAAAAAAAAAAATAATTTCTAAGACTCTATGGAATTCAGTTTTCAATTTACCTTAAACATAAAACATGGCTCTATTCTTATAAATAATCTCCAAGTAAAGATCACATATTACTTTTTATATTTTTAGTTTTATTCGTTATTTTATGGTTGATGAATAAATATTTTTGTTTCCTGGATTAAGGATTTCCTGATGAGCTTCGCCATGATTAACTTAGCGCTAGACACGAGCCTCTGAGCGTGTTTATACATTCAGAACGTGACAAGCCATTCCGGTGAGAGGGACAGGAAGAATGATTTGGTAACATCCTAGCAACATATGTCAGCCCGGATTAAGTGGCGTTGTATGGGGGCCCTGTTGATTGGGCCACGTAGCTACAACCTCATGCCTCTATCTACCTCCGACCTCAGGTCCTCTCTCAGGCCAAAATGTTCTCTCTAGTCGCCGCATCTACCTCTCTATGCTCTGTCCATCGCAGTGAGTGGAGGTAAACATTTCATGTTACCACATCAAAAGCCCTCAATGGGTGGATATACCTTAGCACATCAACTTGTGCCTACTGAAATAACAAAAAGGTAATCTCTATCGTGAACTTGACCATGAATAATAAAACTCTTTATTCTAGGGCGATTTTCTTAAGAATAACCAAACAGAAGGTGGGAATTAGACTCTAGTGTCTTACTCGTAGAGCAGAAAGCAAAAAATAAACAAATAATAACAATAAAATAACACAAATAGATTGAATAATAATTAACCAAAATGTAGCTTCTAATAATAAATTGAGAATAAAGAGCGAATAGTGTTAAAAGTTCATATTTAAAAAAATCACAAATGAAAAAATATGAATATAATAATATTGAATTTTGTTTTTATAGCCTACACTGTAGCCGTGAGTCAACTCCTGTTCTGAAGCCCTCCTTGGGTCCATCCAGCCTCTTAAATTGGGTAGAAATCTGGTGGTTGAGCGTGATTTTGACCAAATCACCTCCTTGAACAACCGTTGGTCTAGAAAGAGTACTTCCTTACATGGTACTGAACCCCGGTACAGATTTAACTTTTTTTTAAATTTTGATAGCCAATTACAAATTATAATAAAAAGGTGTTGATAATCATCAATTCTCTCTCTCTCTCTCTCTCTCTCTCTCTATATATA
>NW_027115143.1:109235-113203 GCF_000696795.3 Halyomorpha halys
ATTCTATTAGTGTAGCCGTGAGTAAACCCTGTGGGTTCGAGAGCCCTCCGGTGACCTTCCACCTTCGTAAAGTGTGTTCCCTTAATTGGTGAATAATCTAGAGGTCGAGCGTAATTCTGAACAAATCATTGCACAACCGTTGGTCTAGTAAAAGTACTTCTTCCTTTTAGTGGTACAAATTCATTTTTTTATATATTCATATTTATACAAATATTATTGTAAACTATATTAATAGTGGCGATATTAAACATTACTCCTGCCAACAACGCCACGTCAGCGGTCATGGTATGCTATCCTTCTCCCATAAAGGACCTAATAATTCTGGAGGGTCAATTTTTTTTTCTCTTGTAAGACGTGTTTATTGTTGAGCTTGCTCCCCAAATAATGATATAACCTTAACAGTTTCTTGAGACTGGTTAATATTGTTTAAATAAATAAAATTTTATCCATTTTAGTCTTAAAACATTCTTTATTCCCTTATTAGTCTCACGTTTCGGCCAATTCGGCCATCTACAAGGACAATATATCAAAAGCTCTTATTACACGAATGATCTTTAACAATTAACAGCAACAACAAATAACAATATTATTAATAAATTATCATACCTTCATACAATTTTAGAACCGAATCATTTAAAAAACAATTTCAAGCAGGTTATTCTGCCAGGTCATTTATATCTTTCCACTGATTACACTGTGAGACTTTAAAACATCAGGAAATCAAATAATTTTGTTAATAAGCAATTCTTAGATTATGTCTAATTACCTAATAAGTATATTGTTTACATTAAATTCAAAATTAAAATTATATATCTCAGTAAATCTGTTAAAATTTATTATAACAATATTTTTTTTCCTTTCCTACACTAAGATCAAGCATTTAATTTATTTATTATAACTATATTTTGGTTAAATTTCTTTTTTATTTTATTATTAAAATTCATATAAAGGTTAATTATAATTATCAACATTAATTTTATCCCTTATGTTTCAGAAATTAATTTTACATAAAATCTCTTTATAGTGTTCAGATTTCTTGTGTCTGATTTAAAATTCACTGTATATACTTCTGATTTTGAAAGTATTATGATTTTACATAAAAAAAATAATAAATTCAAAAGAAAAAATACTTGAGTCCATCATATCATAAAACATTAATTAAATAGTGTGTTAAGTTGCTCCTGGCTGTTTTAAATATAAAATGTTAGTGTTAATATTTTTGATTCTGAGCATACATTTTATTTTTCAATTCCTCCAAAGTTACTCATAATATTATTTAATTATTGCTCCTCCTGTGGCTCTCAGAACTGAGTGTCTACTTTCAAAGGCACTGGTCTAGTTTTCCTGTGCATTTTAGGTCAGGAATGGTTACCACGCCATGAAGTCACTGCATAATCACTTTCGTTACTATCTTAGTTTTAGAAGACACGTCAACCTTAGTCTGTATTTATGTCATAATTTTTTTTTAAAACCTGATTTTGTTTAGTTTTTCTTCTTTCATGAATGGGAAGGGGGGGGGGATTCTTAGAGTAGCAATCAGAGATTTTAATTTACCAATGGTAATCAGTGTATAAATTCCTTCTTTACAGACGTCTCGTCCAGCTGCATCCTAATTGGACAGGCCAACTAGAGGACTGCCTTTGAAAGGTGGACACTCAGTCCTGACAGCCACAGGAGGAGCAAGAATTAAACTAATCGAAGTGAGAGAGGGGGGCAAAGAGGGGGGGCGCAGCTGGTGCTGATATTGTCTTGAAGGCAGCTGTGTTCTCATTAACTTCCCTCCCCTTCTTATATACTGTCTTATTTTTTATTTTTTTTATTATGTTTCCTTACCCGGCCCCAACCTGGAGGGAAATATAGTTTGGTTTATATTTTTTTTTATTTCAGTAGACGTTGGAGCGTTGTAGATGTTTGACCAAATCTTGTTCTAAAGTCTTCTTGTACGATAGTTATAATCAACAAACAAAAAACAAGTAATTACTTAAAACTTTTTTTTTTTATAAAATGGAATTTTTCAATAGTGTGGTTAACCCTCTAGGGTTATTCATGAAGTAAAATATTTTAGCATCCTGAATTTAGGATTGTGAACAGCCTAATTTGAAGTCCATGTTATATGTTAAATAAGAAAGAGCTCCTAGCGGATTTTCAGAGCAACTCGTTTTGTAACCTTGTAATCTTTACGAGATAATAACATCTCAAATAGCTTATAACTTCATCTTTCCTCCACCTCACTTGTTTCTTGTTTCCGTTCCTTGTTTTTTTTTTCCTTTGCTTTGTTATTATTTTTATCCATTAATTGATTAGAGTTTAAAAACTTATTTTAGCAACTAACCTATCATAACAGTTTGGTGTGGAGCTCACTGAGGTTCTGTTGCCTGACATTATTCTCCATTTAGCAAACCTATGAACAAAAACTCAATATTATATCGTTTTACCATGCTAAAGAAGAAAATATTTACCATTTAACATGTTAATATAAAGATCAAGAATACTCCTATAGGAAAATTAATAGTTGATCGTATATAATAGACTGGAAGATAGTCCGAGTAACCACAAGGGAAGATACTAAAATAGTAAACAAAGTATTTATTATTAATAAAATTATGGTCCTATGAAACAATTCTGAAACCACCAGGACATATCCCTTATGAAACCCAGCACTTTGGGGCCAAACAATGGTAAAATATATAGTTTTTTTTTTGCTATTTTTATTCCTTTCTACTATTTCAT
Source organism: Halyomorpha halys (assembly GCF_000696795.3). Lineage (NCBI taxonomy): Eukaryota > Metazoa > Arthropoda > Insecta > Hemiptera > Pentatomidae > Halyomorpha > Halyomorpha halys. The sequence goes on from NW_027115143.1 coordinate 111,966, forward strand.
CGTTTCTTCTTATCTTATATTCTACATTTTTATGGGGACCAGCGAAATTTTCTCGCAGACCACCACTTTGGCGACCGCTACTCAAGTACACAGTTTCTAGTAAATGTTAGATTTCACAATTTGTAATCGGTATTTGCTCATCACCAACGAAATTACCGATAAATTGTTTAGTAATTGACGTTCACTTGTTAATAGAATCAGGTCACCTACCGTTGTTGGATTTTTTAATTTAATATTGTAATTTCTGCACCATGCAAAAACATATTATATACATATAGTACTGCATTAGTCTTAGATTTATGAAATTAAAAAATTGTACAGAAAAAAAATATGTAAACAATTATTTACAACAGAAAGAACATAAAACATACCAAGTAAATGTAAGAAATAATAAAAAATAAAGTAGTAGTAATTAATGAAATATAGCTGAGTACAAAAAGAAAAAATAGAATTGGATAAAGACAGATGCTTCTTAAAATAACAAAATGATGCTTTTTTTAAGCGTCTATCTAGTAAAAGGTAATTTTTCTATCTTAAAAATATATAACACTATTGTTTGAGGAAGGTGCCCCCCTGAAATTTAAATAGAAATTCAGGATGTTATTTAGGGGCAAATATATGAGGCAGGAGGCTTAGCCCCTGCAAGAAAAGAGTGTTCTGCGTTTTCTGGCTGAGATCTACAATTCACCATGAGTGAATAAACTACACCCCACCCAAGCAGAGGGTCGGAAGGCAGGATGAAAGAGGAACGAAAACATCATGAAAGAACAAGCCTTCAAGATAAAGAAAAATCTCACAGATCAACCATCAAGTAACCGACAACATTTATTATATGCAATATCGTGTAACCCAAAGATCAAAATTAATTATCTAACCCTAATGTACAAACCTTTTGGCGAACCCCCATATAACCATATGTCTCATAATCCAATCACGAATAAAGGCTTTTCTCCTTATATCACCATACATCATTAATTTGTATATAGTTGTTTTTAATAATAATTTTTATTTTAGGTAGTTATGATTCTCTTATTATATTTTTAAAAATATATTTTCATATTTATTTATTTTTATTATTATTACTTTTTCTCTTTTACATTCCGTTTAGTTTAGTTTACTGAAAACAAATAAAATTATTTTTGTTTTAATAGTTTAGTATGTTCATTTTTTTTTTCAACTTCATTTTACTTTTGTTTTACTAATTTATTATTATCTTATCCATATTTGCAAGTTGCAGG
>NW_027115143.1:113253-118217 GCF_000696795.3 Halyomorpha halys
TTTTTTTCAACTTCATTTTACTTTTGTTTTACTAATTTATTATTATCTTATCCATATTTGCAAGTTGCAGGCCTACCTTCTACGCCATAACCCCTGATGAAGACCTGAAACTCAGGTCGAAACGTCAGCATAAAATAAATAAATATGGTTTTGTTTATTTATGTTGTTCTTTGCTGACCGCACCCCCCGAGAAACTTCTCCAATCATTAATTTAAAATTAAATACAGCCGTCTCAATTCAAACCAGTGATACTATTAACGGAATATCTAAATTAAACTACTATATTCTGTTTTAATTAATAATAATAAATAATAAATATGTATAAGATACTAATAATATGGATAAGATAATAATAAATTAATAAAACAAAAGTAAGATGAAGTAGAAAAAAAATAACATACTAAACTATTAAAACAAAAATAATTTTATTTGTTTTCAATAAACTCAACTAAAAGGAATGTAATAGAGAAAAAGTAATAATAATAAAAATAAAGAAATATTAAAATATATTTTTAAAAATATAATAAGAGAAATATAACTATCTAAAATAAAAAATATTATTAAAAACAACTATATACAATATATTGGAAGGTTATCACTCGATACGTTAGCATTTTAGGTCTATGCTGTTGGTGAATGCATTAAATTGTACACAGTATATGTCAAGGTAGAGACCATATGTCTATTCTTAATTTCTATTTAAACTAAGATCTTAAGACATATCTTTTGGTAATTGCATCATTATTTTTAAGGTGCTAGCCCAAAAATAATAAAAATATTGAAATATTCTATAAGGAGTGGGAAGCAAGGGAACGAAGAGAAAGCGAACTCCTCAATATATGACGAAGGAACGGAGCCAATAAGAGAAGGGAAACTGATTGAGTGTTATTGAGGGCAGTTAGTACAGAGGCAGTGATAGTACAGCCTGCACTTACACGGGCCCACATTTGCATAATGTACCCTCTGACACCACCTACCCAAACTGATTACCTAACCTTTTTGTCTCCCCCCCCCTTTCAATTTATATTTAAAATCCTACGTCTCCTGTGCCTACTTACCCTTTACGATCTCTTCTTTCTTCCGCTATTTTTTCCCCCTTGTTCTTGGGTCTCATCTTCTTCTAGTTATCTTCTACTGTACTCATTCCTCCAGTACCCCTCTGGAACAGGTACTGAGCTCGCTGAGGTGTGACATGAATGAGACATTTCGTTACGGGATTTGAGCTAACCGTTATACCGTTATACCGTAGTATTAACATTTAGAAAAAAAAGAAAAGAAGGAGGATGTCGCATTTTTCTAACAATGAACATTCCTTGAATTTTAATGAGAAATTTAAGTAGGACAATTTTGAATCGGGCTGTGGTAGATAATTAATTCTGAAAAAACAGCGACTGAAGGTTTTTGAAAATAAAGTATAACGTGAAATATTCGTACCGAGACAAGATAAGGTAACCGGAATATTTAGAAGGCCACACAACGCATGAGGAAACTGTATCATGAATAAATATAATGCAGGTTACAGCATTGCGGCGAAATAAAGGTTATGATAATGATAATAAAAATCTTTATTTATTCTGGGATTGATCCCTTTAGAATAATATACAGGCATCAAAATTATGCTTTAGAGCCTTGAAGATGAAATAAATATGAAAATAAAATAAAACTATGAATTTGAAAAAATACAAATAAACAACAATATATATACAAAATAATGATAGAACAAAAAAATAAATTAAATTTCATATCATAAGATAACTTCTGATAATAAATATAAAGAAAAAAAATGATAAAAATAAAATAAAATTAAACTAAAAAATAATAAATAAAAAGATACAATTTCTGCTAATGTACATATTTACAATTATGAACGAAAGTCTGAGATATAAAATATATAAAGCTTTATTGAAACTTTCAATTGTTATTCTTAATTGGGTGGACAGAAGGTAGTCGAAGATACGGGTTTTGAAGATTGGAAGGGTGTTAGAACTACGAATAAAGGTGGGGATAGAATTCCATAGGGAAGAGGAACGGATGAGGATCTTAACGTATGGATGGAATTGTAAAATAATTCGTTATAGAGATAAATAACGAAAAGATCCCTAAAATGTTATCAACACTTAACCGACGTATAGACCGAAGCGTAAGTGGGAGGATCACGTCAAGACTGATCTCGTAGATTTGGGTTTGGAAGAGTGCTATTGGATGGTTAAATGTAAAGAGTGGTCCACCGATCCACCGAACGGCATCGAATCTTCGGGTTCACTAAACGTTTATTATTATCATTAAAAAAATTAGATATTATTGGACAAGGCGTGGTGTTGTGGATTTGTACTCAATCCAGAACTATTTGATTTTGTTTTCAATTTTGAACGTTTTGCAATAAGTGGGTGTGATAATCGTAGTCGTTGGTTTCATTAAATAAGGCATAGGTTACATACCTCCCAAGGTAGAGATTACCTTATTTTAACACCTTTGTGAAATCTTGAATAGTTATATGATAGCTAATCGATTCTCCAAGATCTCGTCAACCATTGACAATGGGAACCAGACGCCTTCCCGATCTGAAAGCTAATAAAAGCTGGGGGAAAGATAAATTATTTACACTCCCCCCAGCACCAGGGGATAACGACGCCTGTCACTCTCCGAGGAGGAATCTTTAATTGTGAAGATTGTGGAGGGTCCTTCAGATCCGGAGTAATGAGAAGAAAAGAAACACGCGATCCTAATGATCCCAAACCGTCTCCCCTCAAGTTATATAAGATTTGCCGGGTCTCCGAGTTGGCTCCCACTTGGCGAAGCCCTTGTACCACGGCTAAGTCCCGCTGTTTAAAGAACAACTCGCCCTTTTCACAACAGCACTTTCCAATCGCCTAAGTTTCCCTTAACTGGCAAATAAAATGAGCCCCTCTGGTCTTCTGGTTCTGCCTTCTCGGAGATTGTCATTAACTCAAGAGCTTTTCAGATTTAACGTTATCTTTTCAAAGTTTTCTTGAGGGCCTTGTTCTGGTTTGAAACAACAATAATCCGATTTAACTATAAGCTTGTAATTACTAACATTAAATAAATTTATTTTTAAACGAAAAATCATAATACAGCTTAGTTTAGCTGACAATGTTATCATAAAATAAATAAGGCTGTGAGCCTGTCATGTGCTGTTAACAGGTGTCAAGGCTTTTAAGAGTCCCATATAAGGACCATGACGTCAAATAAATTATTAAAAAAATTATTGAACCAAAACAAAATTAATTTTAAAGAAAGTCTGTTATATGATGATAAAAGGGCATCAAGGCTTTTAAGAGATACTCATAAGGACAAGTGAATTATAAAAAATAAGTAAAATTAAATAAAAACATAAATAAAGACCATGAAGTGAAATAAATTAAAAATAAAAAAAAAACAAATTATAAAATATAATAAATAAAATCTTAAAAATAAATAAGTGGTAATCCTCTAATAGGTAAACAGGTGTCGAGACTTTTAATGGGTCATTATTAGGAACATGTCATTAAATGAATTAAAAAAAAATTAAAATTATAAAAATAAATATTATAAAATAATAAATACATAAGTTGGGCTTTAATGTGACGGTAACAGATTTCGAGACGTTTAAAGGACCTTCCTTAACAAAGGAAGAACTTAGCTTTTAAGGAGTCCTTATTAGGACCATAACGTATAATGAAATCTTGGATGTTCCATTTTTTCCCATACAGGATCCTTTCGTCGCTTTTTCGAAGCATCATTTTTTTTTTTAACTATTTTTATTGTAATTAATTTAGTGGCACTTTAGTTCAACAATTTATTATTTAATATCCCCATAACAATTTATTATAAGATGTAGTCCTTTACATTTGTATACTGCTCTCTCAATAACGCTAAAAAAAAAAATATACCATGTGTATACACTCTTATGCTATCAGGCTAGAATAAGTTTGCCTCAAAGACAGGAGAACGTTTACTGTAGTAGTATTGTCGCAAATGTGAGGCAGTGGGGCAATTTGACAGTCAGTTGGAATAATTTTCCATAAGAGTTACAACCCACCAGTGCTGCTCATTAGATCAAAAACAATAATTAATTAATTTTAAGCCTGATATTATTTGAATTCTATATTTAAATGTGAGGACAATGTTTTCCTACTCCATTGCTAATACAATAGATATAATCGAGATGCGAGAATTTATTATCATGGTGTATAATTTTGATAGTTAACGTGACAGTAGCTATTGTTCCAGATTTAAACAGTCCCACTACAGTAAATAAAATCATGGTCAACTGTAAAAATTGCTGCAATGGCTGGGAACTGTCACCGCCTATACGGTTTCGAACCTTCAAATGTTACTAACAGTATGCTGCACTCCGTGGACAATTTCTCTCTTCCAAACTTTATATGTAGTGGATTCAATTCGTGTCACATTTATATCTTAAATGACTAAATTGTTAAGAAACTACTTCTGTAGTCCGGAACTGTTTGTATTTATTTCGTTTTTGTCGTTTGTGTATAATTTATAATAAACTTGAGTATTATAACGCCAACGTCGTTTGTAGACAAACATTTTGATTCAAATATTTGTGACAATAAATTAAGAAATTAATAAAAATATATTAAAAATAAGGAATACTATCTTAGGATTGAAAATCATATTCATGCAAGGAATGAATACAAAGCTTCCACACTCAACAGTCATTGGCTATCCCAAAGGACTCTCGGCAGCTAGTGTGGATTTAATTTATATAGCCGAGGCGTAGGTGGCTAGATAACAGATAGCCAGAGCAGGGTGAAAGGCGGAATTAACCGGAGCCTTGGTTAATTGATTGTGCCGAATTAGGCCCCATAGCGGAGGGGCCCTAAATCACGTGGCCCCTCGCCCCCTTCCTATATCGTAGCCTGTCCTGGGGCCGCGGGCAGTTTATCAACTCCGTCTCCTCACCAGCTATTGTACAAGATCCGAAACTCCCTTTAGTTTCA
>NW_027115143.1:118267-122359 GCF_000696795.3 Halyomorpha halys
TATATAAATTTTGGTTCATTAAAATCAGTTAACAAAATTGTGATATATAGATAAGATATTTCAACACTTTATCACTCTCACAGTCATTAAAATTTTTTTCTATAATTGACGTATTCTATGGAACTAATACCTGTAAAAAAGAAACTTAAAGTACCTCGTACAAGGTATCCAATAACACTGTTAATCATAGTACAAGAGCCAATAGCCAATTGCATTGCGAATTACAAATGTATTGACACCATTTGTTGATTGTATATGTCCATTTGTTAGATGATTATATCAAAAAACGGTTCATGAAGTTCCACTCCCAGTTGCCGACAGTTAAAGCAGCAGTGACCTACAACCTGGGAAACCCAACCTCAACCCGAAGACTGAAGCCAAGACTGCTGCAGGACATTCTTTTATAATGTCTCTTCCCTTTTTCAAATTAACTTGTTTCTTTTTACTATTAGAAGACAATTGTTTGTTTTATAAAAGAGTACCAATATCATTATTTTTTGTTATTAATTTTACTTTACACTTTTATTAAGAAGCATTATTCTTATCTATTTATTTTATTATTATTTTTTTTCTTTTAATAAGAGCATTTTATATAGTCGGGGATGTCATTTGTATGATTATACCCCTCATAATCCACTGTTAAAAATATATATATAATATAAGTTATATCAACCATGTAAGGCCCGATCTGGTATACAAATAAAAGAAATATTAGGAATATAGTACAAGAGCCCGAAGGAAAAAAAAAGTCTGTTGTTTCAACCTAATTTTTGCTTCCATAAATGAAAACAACTAATAATTACTAGTCAAAATTTATGAGCTTTGAAAAAAAAATACATACAAATTGAATTTGAATTTAATATGCAGTTTGTAATGTTTATCTTCGTAAGGGTAATAGTTTTCATGATAGTTACGTATGAATATGAAATTTTGTCCGAAAAACTAGAAATCCCTTTATTTTAACAAAAATCATGAAAACTGTGCTTCTAATGGTTCCTGAGATATTGTTTTTCATAAACCAAATTTTTACACAATAATTTTACTAACTACTAATTTTTAGTACACCTAAACAACTTTAAACAAAGTTCATGTTCTTAAAACGATGTTTTATTAGGTTTTTTTAACGTTTTGATACAGTCGCCACATCTTATTCCTCCAAACTATACTTGGCAGACTCGTCAATTTTAACTAGAACTTGAGGCGAAATAACTGAATCTTTTCTACTCTTGGGCTCTTGGATTATTAGTATTTGAGCTCTCCACCACCATACTATATCATATAATACCCATTATATATCATATAATACCCCCGTTCAATCAAAAAACACATCATAACAAGTATAATTAGATATGAGCAGCGTCGTGCACAAATCTACCTACCCAAACCATAGTTACATTTCTCCTGGTGATTAATTGTTGTATTTTATTGTAATTTTTACACTTTGGTCTTGTTTATTTATAGAATTATTGAAAAAGTCAAATATAAAAAAAAATCTAATCTTTTTAATCCGAAATTCTTGGCGTCTCTTATTATGTTTCTAAATAGATATTTCACTTTGACTTGAAATTCCTTTCGTAACTGAGAATGCTACAGACCGTTTGAATAATTTATATGACGTATATTTATTGACTCATGGAGTATCTAATAGCACTAACTTTCACTTAAAGGCTATAGAATACAGAAAAACTCCTTTTCCATGATGACGTAATTACTCATTGCGTATGAATGAAATTTATTTATTTATAAAAAGAGATTGTCATTAACTCAAGAGCTTTTTAGATTTAACGTTATCTTTTCAAAGTTTTCTTGAGGGCCCTGTTCTGGTCTGAAAGAACAATAATCCGATTTAACAATCAGCTTGTAATTACTAACATTAAATAAATTTATTTTTAAACGAAAAATCATAATACAGCTTAGTTTAGCTGACAATGTTATCATAATTATAGTTCTCATAAAATAAATAAATAATAAATAAGTCTGTGAGCCTGTCATGTGCTGTTAACAGGCGTCGAGGCTTATAAGAGTCCCATACAAGGACCATGACGTCAAATAAATTATAAAAAAATAATTGAACCAAAATCAAATTAATATATACCCATTATATATCATATAATATCCCCGTTCAACAAAAAACAGAATATAATATTTATAATTAGATGTGAGCAGCGTCGTGGAAAATCTACCTACCCAAACCATAGGTATATTTCTCCTAGTATTAAATCGTTGTATTTCATTGTAATTTTTACAATTAATTAATTAACAGTATGTTAATTAATTTATTGTAAAAAATTACAATGAAATACAACGATTTAATACTAGGAGAAATATACCTATGGTTTGGGTAGGTAGATTTTATTATTATTATTATTTTATTATTATGTTATTATTCATTAACATCATTACAGGAGGGTATGAAAAAAAAAATGTAATTTTTACACTTTGGCATTGTTTAATTATGGAATTATTGAAAAAGTCGAATTTAAAAAAAAAAAAAATGTTATTATAATATTATTTTTCTAATAAGATATTTCACTCTGATTTGAAATTCCTCTCGTAACTGAGAATGGTATCGTAACAGACCATTTCAATAGTTTGTATGACGCCCTCTAAATTCGAAATCATTGACTCATGGAGTATCTAGTACCTCTAGCTTTCACTTGAAGGCTATAGAATACAGAAAAAACTCCTTTTCCATGATAGCGTAATTACTCATTGTTTATTAATAAAATTTATTTATTTATAAAAAATAGTATTTTTCTAGTTTCTATATTATCCACCTGTTTATCTCCCTTTCACCTACGTAGTTTAGATATTGGAATGGATGTGATCAGTTGCATCCCTATTTCTTATTGCCCAAGATTGTCATTACGATTAAAAAAAAAAAATTAATTTATTTTTAAATACATGGTTAATTTCTGCATACCGGTGACCAATTTTCGCTATATAATTAAAACGTTTTCCTATTTCGTTCTTTCTTCTGGTTTAGATTTCGTCCTGCCTCTTTCCTTCCTTTTAGATTCTGCTACGGTGCAGCTCCCGTTGCTCGTTTTAAGATCTCGCAAGGATCGACAGGCGACGAAGGATGGGAGGGAGATAAGAAGGGATGACTTGTTGACTGCGCCGCCCCCAGAGAGTCAGCCGTTAATTGAAAAGTGCCTGAGAGACGGTTATCGAAGGCGGCTAAACGCCCCCTTGTTACTCAGGGTGTGCCCTTCATTATACATCACTCAGTTCCACCTCTATCTCGATAAATCACTTACTTCCTCGTCTCCATTAGTCTCGTCTGTTCCCTTCAGAAGAGGGACATTCTCCTAGGCTTAAACTGCTTCTAGCTCCTTTATAACCAGCTAACACCTTTAGAGTTAGCAAGTATAGCTTTAAGGATCCAGCAAAGCAGAATCACTAAAACCATTTACCTATTTGGCTGCAGTTCAAATTTCATTTTTACTGCTATAGTAATAAGTATAATAACCAGTTGAAAATATGGACTAGATGCTTCATAGATACCCAATCTACCTTCATTGGTTAGGCGGAAAAACCATTGCACTTGAGCATTCTTCGAATCATGCAAGAATTTCAGATCATCTCCTTGTACTAAATTTCGTCAATAAACCAAGAAGAACCAGTGCCGCAGTGCTATATGGTTATATGTTTATAACAAGAGATGCTATTTAAAATATTACCCCCAAGACTACTAATACAGGAGCCCAAGAGGAGAAAAAACAGTTATCTCACCCCAATTTTTGATTACTTTAATGAAAACTATGTATAATTACGAGTCAAAATTGATGAGTCTGCCAAGTATAGGTAGGGGGAATAAAAAATGGCGGCTGTTTAAAAGCGATAAAAAAGTTTAATTTTCATTCGGAGCTCTATATCTTAAAAAGTAGGAACAACACAAGAAAACCTAAGATAACGTCATTTAAAGACGAGCTAATTTGCTAAAATATGAGACCTATAAGAGTTATTTACATTAAATATTTCTCGAGATATACCTTTCTAAAAAGCAACATTTCATAAAAATGTATGGGACGTACTGAAAGATCAGTAGTTAGTGCATTTATTTTGAAAAATCTATATCTCAAAAACCAT
>NW_027115143.1:123534-127472 GCF_000696795.3 Halyomorpha halys
GGAATTTGGGCTTTACCATCTCGTTGGGAGAAGGTTACCGACTGTAACGGTGGATATTTTGATGAATAAAGGTGATTATTTGAAAATATTTATTTATTTATAATTTCCCCCAAAAAAACGACAGGACTTTTTGAATGACCTGGTAGTTTATTATGTTTATCTTTGTAGGAGTAATAGTTTTCATGAAATTTGCTAATATAAATTGATTTATAGTTGTTCGGACAAATTTTTATTTGCCAAATATATATTAATACGTGAATATCATAAAAACTACTACCCCAACGCAAATAAGTGCCATAAACTACTTTATAGTAAGTTAAATTTCCTTTATTTGGAGTGTTGGCAGACATATGCACGTCGTATGGATCTAGAAATATATATTCAAAAATTCATTTTATAAGACCAACTAGAAATTAACCTTTTGTGAGTTTATTTTGTCAAATATCATAAAAACTACTAGTCCTACAAAGATAAACATTATTAACTATTTTATAGTAAATTTGACTAGCTTTAATTTGAGCACTGGTAGACATCTGTACGTCCAATGGTTTCTGAAATGAAGGTTTTCATAAATCAAATTTGTTGATCGAACAACTATAAATCAATTTATTTTAGCAAATATCATGACAACTACTATTCCTACAAAGGTAAAGGTAATAAACTTCAATATAGTCCATTGTACTAGGTTTAATTTGAGTGCTAATAGACATCTGTAACTGACATAGTTCCTGAGATATGGACTTTTCAAAATAAATTAACTAACTACTAATCTTTGAGTAGATTTTTAAGAAATTTTGCTTTTTAAAAAGCTATATCTCGAGAACTATTTGACGTAAATAGCTCTTATAGGGCTAATATTTCAGCAAATTTACTCTTCTTTAAATAATGTTCTCTTAGATTTTCTAGTGTTGTTGATAGTTTTTAAGATATAGAGCTCCGAATGAAAAGTTAGTGTTTTTTTAAGGTTTTGAAACAGCCGCCATTTTTTATTCCCCCTACCTATACTTGGCAGACTCATCAATTTTAACTAATAATTCTACATAGTTTTCATTAAAGTAATCAAAAATTGGGCTGAGATAACTGCCTTTTTTTCTTCCCGGCTCTTATACTATACAGTGATATTTGTCAGATAATCCAAAGATAATAGTTTAAATTACTATGTAACTTTCACAAGCTCTGGTATTAATTAATATTAAATACTGCTATGAATTTAGGAGGTCTACTACAATAAGGAAGCAGCTCCATACAATAATATGGTAGCAGCTCCATCTTATAATTTAACGTAGTAGCTACATCCTATAATGTGTTTTAGCAGTTCCAGCCCAAAAGATAATGTAGCAGTTCCATTCCAAAATGTAATGCAGCAGCTCCATCCTATAATACATTGTAACAACTCTATTCCATAATGTAATATTTCAACTAAAAACTGGAGTTCATTGTAAAAAGTAATTTTTACATAATGTGAATTTGGATAAATTGGAAAATAGTCAAAAATTTAGTATGAATGAAAACGTCACATTGTTTTAAATTTTGCAAAATATAGGATAAAATAAATTCAATCTAAAATTAATACACGAGAATCAAATAATAGTTCGGGGTTTTGAAGTCATTTATTCTGCATTTTTATTTCAATATTTAAATCAGAAATCTACATAAGAAAATAGCCATGTTTTATAAAAATAAATATCCGTCCGGTAAAGAATAGGTAGATTCTGTTAAATCATAACCAGTTAGTTAAACTGTTGTTTACCAATCTAGCATTAAGGTCTTGGGTCCATTTACGAAAACAAGACGCGGTTCTGAAAGTTGTTTGTACTTTGAATAGGGGAATTCTATTAAGTAGCGTTGAAACTTTGTAGCGATAAGCAATAATAGATGCTTCACCTTTGCAGTTTATGTCTTTCAGTTTGTTAAGGTAGATTATATCAGGATATCGGAAATTGAAACCGAGGTAAAATGACTTTGTTGTGGTGGCTATGTGAGGTGATGAATATATTACCTTATAATACAAAATATAAATATATATTTCCTTACATTATGTGAATATATTAACTTGCATTATGTTGTCTCTCTTAATAATATAATCTTTCAACTACTACTTTTTGTATTTGCAGCCACAATATTCTCTCACTGCTGAATGTTCCTCGTAGAAAAAATATTGTGCGTTGTGCCCAACACGATTCATTCACTTATAACCTACGAAATCAATCTTTGTTCTTTTGGTAACAGATATTTCAGAAAATTAATAAAAAATACATTTATATTTATTACTCTTAGTTTAATGTATTTATTTATTTTTTTGTACTCATGTATTTAGAAATTGAAAAATAGTTTATTATTCTGGGACTAGGTCCCTTTAGAACAATTACAAAGGCAATTTTAATTTTATAATAACATTTATTGCCCATAAAACAGTGTCTCCACACTTAATTATAACTTAGAGAGAGAAAAATAAAATAGATTCATTGAAAAACTACCTAAGTAAAAACAAAACAAAATATTAATTACAAGATATCTGTATTATTATAATAATGGGTCAGATTGGTGAAACAAAAGGTTGTGGAATATAAGGGATTTAAACGAGGAAAGGGTACATGTATGTTAGAGGGAATGGAGTTCCAGAGATATGCAGCTCGGGTAAAAAACGATTTATCAAACGCAGCAGTTGAGTGAGGTGGAGGGTGATGGCAGATAAACGGGATCTGGTAGTACGGGATTGGACAGAGAAGAATATAGGATTTTCTAGGATATAAGAAGGCCGTTGAGTACTAATTAGATAGAGTGCTATTTAAAATTTTAATTAAGTATAATTATTGACAACCGTGTTGGATTTATATATATATATTTACTATATTTAAAATGTTTATTATAATGCTGTTATGTGTTATGAAAAAAAAAAGTCATGGTAATAGAGAAAATTATTAAATTGAAAATAATGGAAAATATATAAATAAATATAAAGAATAATAAAATTCTAATAAAAAAAAATTAAAGAAAAATGAAAAAAATGTCATACATCACAAGAATATAATTCGAATTTCTATACGACGACTATTTATATTTAGGTTTCAAAATAAAATATTTTTTTACTAATGTTAAGTATGATGTGAAAGAGGCAACTCAATGTAGGGCACCACATTCTTAATTAAGTGCTTTTCTCTCTTGTAATTAAGTTTTCAGAAAAGTACATAAGTAATATTTTACGTTGCAAAAGTATAAAAATGTAACGGTTTACTAAAATTCATATTCTGCTCTAATTCATTAATCGAGTGCTAAGTCGTAATAAAATACATTTTAAAAATATATTGAATGATTTTATCTTGTCATCCTGCCAATTAAAAGGTTTGAACATAGGTTAAGAGAATTTAAAAAATATTTATTTGGACTAAGGGGGCCTCATAACTTGTATTTCTGTCGTAAATTCGAATTGAAAATTTTGAACCATTCCAAAACTTTATTTTACTGTATATTCCATATAAAGGAAAGTGAATAAAAAAATTGCTGATTAACTTCGTTACGTTTTCATCAGCGAAGTCGTTACTGTTGTTCTTGTATAATTTGATAATATTCCAGCGTTAAAAATTAATAAAAGAGATATAAGGAAAAAATATGTCTTAGATTGAACTGATTCTAATAAAAACATGTTTTTGGAAGAAGATAGTCCAGGTGGCGGCGGTCAATAAAGGTATCAAAATGTTAAAAGAAAACTATTTATTGTAAGCTATATGAAAGAACAAGAACATTTTAGAATTATAAGAAAATGAAAATAAAAAAATTTCAAAACAGTTTATAAAGTATATAAAAAGAAATAACAGCAATATAAGGAATTATACATGTAGGTAGACTGGAAACAAGTTACTATTAAGCTATTAATAAATGTAACCAAGTGAGATAGAAAATTTATTTATTTATTAATATTTTTTATGTATATATTTTTA
>NW_027115143.1:131494-152716 GCF_000696795.3 Halyomorpha halys
AACATTTTAGAATTAACAGAACATTAAAATAAAAACATTTCAAAAAAATGTTTTTAAAGTATATAAAAATAAATAATAACAACAATATAAGGAAGTATGTAGGTAGACTGGAAACAAGTTACTAATAAGTTATTAATAAATAAATAAATTTTCTATCTCACTTGGTTACTTTTATTAATAACTTATTAGTAACTTGTTTCCAGTCTACCTACATGTATAATTCCTTTTATTGCTGTTATTATTTATTTTTATATATTTCATAAACATAAGAATTGTTTTGAAATGTGTTTATTTCAATGTTCTGTTAATTCTAAAATGTTCTTGTTCTTTCATATAGCCCTGACGAAGCCATGCGAAGTGGGACGAAACGTTGGTTAGAAATACAGTTTTCTTATACTGTGTTGATACCTTTATTGACCGCCACCCGAACTATCTTCCTACAATCTACTTAATACGGTCAACTATCTTCTTCCAATAAAAATATATTTTAATTTATTTTATGGCTGTTTCATTTTGTTCTATGAAAAAAACTTTAAAGGCAATTTATGAAAATTAGTGAATTTTGTGCCATTCTTTATTTATACGAAATAAGATTTGTTCTGTCATTAATAAAAAGTTCAATTTCATGAATGGAGCGGGATGTTATAATTGGTAAGACACTAAGCTACTAATTCCAAGGACCCGGTTTCGAATTCGGCTGTAGCTGATAATTATGTATTATGGTACCTGCTGTAGGCGTGATTCAACTCAGTGGGTTGTAGGAGCTCTCCGGGGTCCACTCATAAAGTGGGTACCCATATTTCGGAAAAGATCAGGCAGTTAAGCGAGATCATGAACAAAACGTCTCCTTATACAACCTTTGTTCAAGTAAGAGTATATTCTTACAAAGTAGTGAACCCTTGACCCATTCATTGGGTGTAGTGTAGGGATGCGACATCGATAAAAAAAACATCAATGTTTTAAAACATCGAGGTTCAATACTAAAACATCGATGTTGAAAAAACATCGACAAAAAACATCGATGTTTTTCAACATCGATGTTTTTTTTTTAACCATTTCTGTAACATAAAGACTGTTCTAAAGACTACGCATGCTCCGGCCAGTCAGAAGTGCTTTTTCAATCAACCAATAGGACATGGGCTCCAAAAAACATCAATGTTTTAATATATCGTTGCTTACAATACATTACCCAAAATACATCGATGTTTTTGAGCATCCATTTGAATAACATAAGGTCTCTTCCAACGATCACGCTTCTACGGCCTGTCAGAAGTGGTTTTTGAAACAAAGAATCCGACAACGACTAAAAAAACATCGATGTTTTAAAATATCGTTGCTTACAATACATTACTCAAAATACATTGATGTTTTTGAACAACTATTTCAGAAACATAAGGTCTCTTCCAACGATCACGCATTTTACGGCCTGTCAGAAGGGGTTTTTAAAACAAAGAACCCGACATCGACTACAAAAAACATCGATGTTTTCAAAATATCGTTACTTACAATACATTACCCAAAATACGTTGCCAAAGTAATGTATATTTTAAAACATCGATGTTTTTTTAGTCGTTGTCGGATACTTGTTTCAAAAAGCACTTTTTACAGGCCGTAGAATGCGGGATCGTTGGAACAGACCTTATGTTTCTGAAATAGTTGTTCAAAAACATCGATGTATTCTGGGTAATGGATTGTAAGTAACATTATTTTGATATTGAACACTGATATTTCAAAACATCAATGTGTTTTTTATCAATGTTGTATTCTTATTTGCAAAAACCACTTCCGACTGGCCGGACTATACGTCGTAGTTTGAACAGACCTTGAGTTACTGAAATGGTTGTTCAAAAACATCTATGATTAGAAAACATCGACTTAAAAACATCGATGTTTAGAAAACATCGTTCCTAAAACACCGATGTCGTATCTCTAGTGTAGTGTTTAAGATTTTCTTTATAATTTAAATTAGAAGTAAAATAATTAAGACAATTAAGGATTTTATTTATATTTTATTATAGTGATTTTTTATATGATATATAATAATTATGTATGTTGAATTTGCATTGAGTAAACAACAATCGAAGTGGCCTTTATGTCTGTGATCTATTAAACACTGACTGTGATCAGAAAACATAGATCAGGTATTGATCATAAATAAATTAATTTTATGGAGAATAATACCCACGAGTTCATATCCATGGATTTCTTAAGACCCCAAATCCAATATTTGTTCAAGTTCCTAAACGTGTCATATCCTAGTGCATTAGAATTATAGTCGTTGACAAAGGAGATCAGAAATGAAGCATTGCGAACTTAGTGTTAAGACCTGTCTCATTTAAACAAATATAATTGAATCGTTTTTGAACATAAATTATAATAAATAAAATTGTATCAATTTCAGTCTCAGAACATTTTTATTTTATTTATAAGTCCGACGTTTCGGCCAATTCGGCCATCCTCAGGGACAATCTAAATACAATTTTAGAACCAAAACGTCTAAAAAATTACTTCATGCAGTACAATTGTGATAAATTTTAATTATGACTGTGATAAATAATTTAAACTTTTTATTTAATGTGAAAAATTGGCTAATTAGAGTATATTGAGGACTGATAGAAATGACCTGGGCAGAATAGCCTGCATGAACTAGTTATTTTAATGTTTTGGTTTTAAAATTGTATTAATATTGTCCATGAAGATGGCCGAATTGGCCAAAATGTTGGACTTATAAATGGAATAAAAATGTTTTGAGACTAAAATGGATAGAATTTTATTTATTTAAACAATATTAACCAGTCTCAAGAAAGTGTTAAAATTATAAATAATATAAATTATAACTGCAACATCATCTCTTTATCGTTTTTTTAAAAAAATATTATAAAAAATTGTTTATTTTTAGAATAACCAGACATCACAAACAAACACTATCTTCTTTAGTATTTACCTATTACAGAAGGTTGACGTGGGGCCAACACGTCAAGACGTAACGTAAAATTGTAAATTTCCGACTGAGACAATTATATTCTATACGTTCTAAATTATAGCTCAAACAGAAACTTAACGTATACAATTACTTACTAAAACTCATATGAACTCACGCCTGCTAAATTTATGAACCTGCTAAAAAAGACAGATTTAGAAAATACAAACTTCTTAATCACATTTTTTAAGACTGGCAACGAACTCACCTCTCTACGTTTCATACGAGACCATTCACACTCGCATTCCAACTGTAACGGACCACATTCATATGACTTACAAACGGTTTCACAACACGCTACATGGAGATTTCAATAGATTTATACGACAGATGGCAATTCCTGACGTAACTCGGCGTAGGCTGAAGAGGAGTTGGATGTGTGACCTCCTAGTATAATAAAATAATTTACTTAACGTCAAGATCACACAAGACTGAAAAGAAAGGAAACTGCACGCAGATTCCGACTATTACAGCACTTACTAGACAAACGGTCTAAACTTCCAACTCTGGACATACGGAGTTGAGCTTTGGGGCTCCACTAAACCTTCGATTTCCTCTCGTATTCAATCTTTACAATCAAAAATCCTTCGTAAAACCCTCAATGGTCCTTATTTTGTTACTAATAAAACCATCCATAAAGACCTAAATGTTCCTTATGTAACCGATCTAGCCCGAACCCGATATTATTCCTTTCATAATAAACTCCTTAACCACCCAAAACCACTAGTTTCTAACCTGGCTTCCTCTTCCATTACTGGCAATCCTCCGAGGCGCCTGAAAAGAAGATGGTCTCGCGACCTTATATTGTAAACTGTTTTTAGAGTTCTACTACTGGGTAGTTTCTCTACATGCTGTATCATATCATTATGATCAAATTTACTTGTATTTTTTATACAGTTGTAAATATCAATAAATAAATAAATAAATAAATAAAAAAAAAAAAAGCTTAACGTCAGGAGGATGTCCCACTGGGTGCTGTCTCCCTCGCGCCAACTCATGTCATGCCTGGATAGAACATCTCCTTTACTGGTTGTAAAGTACATTTATAGGTGCAAATAAAAATAAAAAAAAAGGGCTAAGTTTTCTTTTGAAGCATTCATGTAAACTCTGATTTAATTTACCTTAATTTATAACGAAAAAGGGGGGGGGGGGGTGTAGGTAGATAAATCTACCACGGTTAATTATATATAAGTATTTAATACTTATAGAGAATCAATGATTGACTACTAATGTGTACACTCGTATTATACACGGATAATCCACCTCGGTATATAGTATCGATGCTCAATGATTTCATGGACGATACTACGACGGTTAAGGCTGCGGTGTTTTCGGCTCAGAGACAGGGACTTAGCCGATAATCAGATGCCCCTTGGGGTCGAAGGAAAACAAGAGCTCATTCTACTAATGGAACCAGTCCAGAACACAAATAATTGAATTAAATTATTAAAGTCCCCCCCTCATCATTCTCCCCTCTCTCCATCTCTTAATAAGTACAATCTCCTCAGCCTAAGTCTGAATGTTGTTTATTTTTTTTTGAGGAGCTCAGAATATCTATACTGTTACAAAAGTCTTTTGTCGATATTCAAAACCATTCGATGTTCATACCAATATGATTGTTTGACAAACTAGCAACGATAGTTACAAGATAATCAATCAGAAACACAAGTGTTAAATGCCAATAAAGTATTCTTGGATAATATTTTTGCTTGTTTTACAGAACTTCATAACAGATACGGACATACTATTCATATGAGAGATGAATAATTAATCCTTAGTGTGCGTATTGTATGGAATGATGAATCAGTAAGAACACTCTTTATTGATCAAGTTAAAAATGTTTATTCTAGAAAAAAATACCAGCATATTACAGAATAATTATGGACAATTATTAAAATATTTTTTAAGCCAAAAAAAACAACATAAAAAACTCCTATATCATATGGAGAGATGTTTCAAATGGGTTTGCGGTTAAACCGAATGTAAAATAATGAAGCAGAAAATAAGTTATATATAAAAATGGGTTTAAAATAAATACAAGTGAAATAAAAATGATAATATAAATAAGATAATTAAATGAATATTATAGACATCCTATAATATTTTGTATTAAATGTAAAAAAAATAAAATAATAATAATATTCTTTATTTATTCAGGGACAAGTCTCTGTAAAATAATATTAATAACAGGAAAAGAGAGTGGGCTTAATAACCTTTGTATAAAATACAGAAAATAAAAAAGGGAATAACATATAATAAATACGAGAATTAAATGAATATTACAGATGCGATAATACTTTGTATTACATGTAAAAAATAAAACAATAATATTCTTTATTTATTCAGGGACTAGCCCCTTTAAAATAATATTAATAATAAAAATAAATAAATAAAAAAAGAAAATGGGCTTTGGTGATTTCGAGCAAAATACACAAAATTAAAATGTAAAATAATGAAATAATAAAATAAAAAACAAATAGTGATTAATAAAAAAGAGAATTAAATGAATAATATAGATCGAATAATATTTTGTATTAAATGTAATCAATGAAAAGAAAAAATAATAAAAAGAAAACAAATAATAATAAACATTCATTACCTCATAAATCATTAACCAACTTAATATAAAATTAAATAAAAATTATTAATAAGAAAAACAAACTGAGGTTTGTATACAAATATATTTTATTTTTATATATTAAATTGGTTATAAAAAAGCAACTAAATATTTGGTTTACAAGGGCTTTTTTTATCTATTTCTGTCTATCATTAACTTTATTTTGAGAAAAACCAGACAGCCAGTTATTCAAAGATAGTTTTCAATTATTGTTAAGAAATAATTGTCCAATGATTGGATAAAAATTAAATTTTTTTTAATCAATTTTAATAAAAATTCTATAAATCCTGGGAATGTCGGCATATAAGCATGATAAATAGTACTCGCCCCTCACTTGTACACTCAGAGTGGATAATAAACACGCCTTATGAAGGATTTATCAAGCCGTCAGTTAATTCGCGGCGATTCATCAAGAGAACAAGGGGGGCTAAGTGGCGAGTAATTAAAGAGAAGAGGGTCCGGTTGACGTTTTTCGCTGGTCCGGTTAATGAGAGGTGCCCCCCAATTTTCTGGCCAGTTGGTGGACCAAGTGCCCGCTATTTTTCATCCCTCCTCCCCCTCCCACTCCCTCCTTACTCCCTGGCTGTTCAGATTTATATCTCCTCGCCCGAAAACAAGGAGTTCTCTAATCTCGCTCTGGGGGACATAGTTTTCCCGGCCCCCAAACATGGGCCGATCGATGTCCACTTCCGTCCCTGGAGTACTTCTTGTTGTCTAGTGGCCTCCCCCCCTTCTCCACGATCTAGTGGATATGTCCGTTCCTTCCTCTCGTTTAACTAAGGGCAGTTTATCTTTCTCATGGCCTCTCTTGGCTGATTTGTTTCGGGGGTTTCTTTCTTATCTTGATATGACGAAAAAATATACCATCCCTATCTCGTTAATATTATTAGATGAGCATGTTGCACTTTTAGCAAGTATATGCTTCATTTAACTTATTTGTTTATTGAAATATGAAATTTAATATGTGAGAATTTAAGGATGAAAACAATAATGTCTTGTGAAGGAACTACCACTATTAGGAGGATTATAACACTTTAAACAATTTTTTTTAAAAATATTTTTGTAGAGACTCACAACTGTACATAACAATACGTTTTGTAAATTTGCTGTAAGTTTATAATCGAGTGATACAGCCGTGGAGAGAAACTACCCATTGGTAGCACACTAATAACATTTTTACATTAAGAGAAGGCCATCTTCTTCTCAGGCGCCTGGGAGGATTGTTAGGAATGGATGAGGAAACAAGGTTATAAACTGGTGGGCTTGGGTGGTTAGGGAGTTTATAATGGTAGTTTATAATATCTGGTTCGGACTTGTTCAGTTATTTATGGAACATTTAGGTCTTTAAGCATGATTTTATTTGTGACAAAGTAAGGAGCATTGAGGATTTTGGATTATAAGGATTGGATACGACAGGAATTCGAAGGTTCAGTGAAGTCCCAAAGCTCAACTCCGTATGTACAGATTGGCGTTATGTAATAAATTGAAAAACTTAGACCGTTTGTCCAGAAAGTGCTATAATAGTCGAAATCGGCGTACAGTTTCCAGTCTTTTCTGTCTAGTATGAGGATTCCAGGTTAGTCGTTTGTCCAGATGTAGTCCAAGGTAGCGAATCTGTTCGAAAAGGGTACGAGCAACAAGTAAAGTATACTGTTTTACTACGAAGAGGTGATTTGATGGGATTTATTATTATCCTCAAATTTCGCCACCATTCTTCGAGGACTGTGATATAGGATTGGAGAGTTTGGGTTGCAATGTTAGCTGTATAGACTGTGCAGAGGATGTGATCGAGGATACTACCTTGCGCAACACTAGTGGTTTTAGAGAAGAGAAATATAAACAATTTTAAGGAAAAAAGTCTCGCTGCCCTCTGAATTTTAAACAATTATTAATAGAGATTGAATTTTTATATGATAAAATTTATAAAATACATACAATATGTGTTTATTTTTACATAGATACGTAATAATATAAAAAAAAAAAATAACATTAAAAAATAGCAAGTAGCGTAAAAAAAACAACAAAAAAAACAGCAAATGAAATATTGAAATTATTGAGTACGATTTTATATGAGGTGCATTAAGGATTTTAATGAGGGAGGAATTTTATTTTATGCAGTGAAGACCAACAGAAAAATTCCTTAGGCCAAAAAGATAATGGATGATCGTAAAGTAAAGAAACTTTTTGTGATAAATCGCAGTTTAAAGCGTTTATGAATTAAGTAGTATAGTATTCGGAGTCCACCAACGGTTTCTTGTCTCGTATCTGAACTCCAGGTAAGTCTCTTGTCGAGATGGAGTCCAAGGTAACGGTAGTGTTGGAAGTGGAATGTGTTAACGGATACAGTAAGGCAGGATGTCATAGTTTTACGACTAACTGTAAAGGTGATTTATGATTCTCCAGTTGTGCAGTGACACTGCTAGGATTGGGTTGGGATAGTGTATCCCTGTAGGACTTAGTATACAATCTTGAGGGACACCGACTGACTGAGAAGAGTGATGAAATAGCAAAATTCTGATTTACTCTGTTGGTGAGGTAGGATCTTATTTGTAATTTTAATTAGTCATTTATTTTAAGACACACAATTTTTGACTTAATACCTGCTAAGAAAATATCTTTAATGGCGCTCTTGTTACGTACAATTTTGAACTTCGAAAAAAAATTGCAAAATGGACCTGTGACCGTGCAGATAATCATTTTTTAAAAAATAAAATCATTCTATAAATCTTATTTGATGTTCTCTTAGTAATAATTTTTTTCTTACTAGAATATTGGTTTTCCCGCATTTCTTGATTATTTATATATTCGATTTTTTCTTTATTTATAATTAATCGTAATTTTCTACGCAATGATAACTCTTACTTTCTCTTTCTTCATATTTATATCTTTACCTATGTGAAATATCGATTTGTATTACTATCGGGCTCTTTTTCTTACTGAATCAAGAGAAGGTAGTAAGAATAGGACTGCACCCTACCCTGATGGACTATTGAGAAGGATGTAGGCTGAAGTTGGGAGAAGTGCCCCTACCCCTAGCCAATATGTATAAAAGTTGGGCAAGAGTTGGTCTGGAGCGGGGTCAGATTCAGATGAGCCTACGGCCGCTCCACGTGCTCCTTTCCCACGAGGCAAGTCTCTTCGCTGAATCTCAATCGATCCCAACTCCCACGAGTGCGGGACAGTTGGGTCCACAGTCCATTATAGGTCCCTCCCGTCTGGATCAGTTAACTGGGAGGGTACCTGCTCCTTCTTTAGCCAGTCCCTAGAGGCATGGGAATGTGATTTAAAAAAAGAAAACTAAACAATACTTCACGACAACTAAATACAAGAAGAGGATATATATAAATAATCAATAAGTCAGTTTCATAATTTATAGAAAACCACAGTTAAAATTGGTGCCCAAAAGAAAATTGTTAAAGCACCACCGCTTCCTGGGAACCTTAAACCAAGTAATGAGTATCTACATTAGCAAGGGTTTCATTTTTACCTATCTAACCATTTCTGGCATACAGTTTGATTAAACTTTATGTTACCGACTTATAACCGAAATAAATTGACTGAGGTTCATTTCACCTCCACATAACACAGTACTATGAATTAAATTACAATAAAACCAACTAGTTTCTAACCTTGCTTCCTCTTCCATTCCTGGCAATCCTCCGAGGCGCCAGAAAAGAAGATGGCCTCGTGACCTTATATTGTAAAATGTTTTTAGAGTTCTACTACTGGGTAGTTTCTCTACATGCAGTATCATATCATTATCATTATGTCATTATGATCAAATTTACTTGTTGTATTTTTAATACAGTTGTAAATATCAATAAATAAAAAAAAAAATTACAATATATGTTTAACTTGTTAAAAAGCCTCTTAGTTGACCGAATAACAGACTCCATAAATTCAATCTCAATTTGAATAAATCAGATGTTCGAATGTAAAACTGGTTACTACTAAATTGAAAGCTTTTACAATGACAAATTGTTCGTTAATTACAATATTTTACCTTTAATTTTACAACAATATTATCTTAAAAAAATAAATTTTCTAAAGATTTTTTCAACAATTTATGAAATGAACTCCAATATGAACTGAAAAAACCGATATTGCCAAAAATTTCAATTCTTAAATTTCGGTTACAATGCTTTAAGATCGAACGCTTTAAATGTTTAAAGCAGAATATAAATTGAATTGTCTGTTATACTTTTATATTTAAACTATATTTTTCCAAAAGGAAAATGATAAGTTGTTTCCAGCGAGAAATATTATTAAAAGTATTTTTATAAATCTGATAACTTTCAAAATTCGAGTTAGTCAATCTGTCAATTTTGAGGGTCATTTAGAAAATTAGTACAGGAATGTATTGCCACAGTGAATGATGAAGAAATATCAGTTCTGAAACACGCGAGGATCGATTTCAAAGCAAAGAAGAGCGGTAATCAAAAGACTAGTGTGCTTTTAATATTTATGCTCCAATCCCATATCGCAGCCCTCGAAGAATGGTGTCGTAATTAGAGGATTAAGATAAGTTCCAACAAATTACCTTTACGCTTCGTCGTAAACCTATCGACTGCCCTACAGTTTCGTTTAATAATGTTACTGTTACCTCTGTCAAACAGATTCGCTATCTTGGATTACATCTGGACAAACGATTAACCTGGAATCCTCACACAAGACTGAAAAGACAGGAAACTGCACGTCGATTTCGACTATTACAGCACTTACTAGACAAACGGTCTAAACTTCCTACTCATTACAATAGACTGATCAACATGACTGTAATAAGGCTAATCTGGACATATAGAGTTGAGCTTTAAAATTAATCTGGTATGGTATAGTTTTTAAGATGTTTTATTCAATTTTTATTTTATCTGTATATAAGTATACAATATGTTTTTGTATAATAATTGTGAAAATATTATTTATGACCCACACAGATATGAATTATTGATGATGGCAGTGGAATATTTTATAAATAATTTTGCATGTTTTAATTTTAATTCAAATACACTTTCTGTATTCGTATGATTCATCTACGCACGATTGTTGACGTCACAGAAATCTATTACCAGTGCTTTCATCGATTTCTTCTAGAATTTTTTTTTAAATCTCTTTTTAACATGATGTCACAAAGGATTATCAGAAATAAATTGTTAAATAAACTTAAACAGATTGGATTGAGTTCGTACGTATTAGGTAATAGAACAGCATATTTGCTGAATTCAGCTTATAAAAGTCATTATGAAAAACTGATAAAATATGGTACATTGAGGACTTCACTTAAAGTTATTGAGAATTGAGAATTAAATATTAGAGCCCATTTCAGTGGTTATATCAAGAGAAAATTTATGAAATATTGAAGGTTCGTTACTAATAAAACCATCCATAAAGACCTAAATGTTCCTTATGTAACCGAACTAGATATTACTCCTTCTATTATAAACTCCCTAAACACTCAAACCCCCTAGTATCTAACCTTGCATCCTCTTCCATTCCTGACAATCCTCCGAGGCGCCTGAAAAGAAGATGGCCTCCTGCTAATCTCTATTTTAACTAAGATCAAATTTACTGAATGTATTATATAATATACAGTCGTAAATTTCAATTAAGATATTTTATTTTTATTTTTTATTTATTTGTTGATATTTACAACTGTATAAAAAAATACAACCAGTAAATTTGATCGTAATGACACATGATATGATACAGGATGTAGAGAAACTACCCAGTAGTAGAACTCTAAAACAGTTTACAATATAAGGTCACGAGGCCATCTTCTTATTAAGATATTAAAAAAAAAAAAAAAATATTTATATTGGACTCGGATTTTTTAATATTTAAATTTAATATTTTGAACGTAGACCCAACCACCATCCTTTAGGATTAATCCATGACCCAAAGTACCTCTGGATCCTCTGATTCGACCCCTTGACTTCGAAAGAGCATGCTCCTGGAAGAGATCGGGCAAAGGGAGCGAGTTCGTTTTTGAAGCCTCGGGCCCTCCTAATGGCTGAGGAAGGATGTAGGACTCGCTCGTTTCATTAATGACTCTATTTGGAGGATTTACTCGCTCCTGGAGGGAGGAAAGGGATGGGGGTTTTAGGAGGCTAAGGAAACAGATTGGTATCATTAGTCGCTCCACGGCCAGGGATGACCACAGCGCTCTCTCTGTTTCCAAATTGGCACAATCTTGCTAGGAGCACGAGCGGATCTGACCTTTTATTCTCATCTTCCGGGCCTCCTCTCTCCTCGGCAACATATATATCTTCTTCGACAAACTATTGTATAATGGAGGAACCAGAAAAAAAAAATCTAGTAGTACACGACGATCACTTCTGATATAGATAATCGTAGATTTTTGTTATAGTACAATAATGGGGAAAAAATATTACCATTATTCAAGATACTTGTAGATTAACTTAAAGTTATAGTACAAGAACCCAAAAAAGGCAGTTTTATTTCACCCCAATTTTTTATTACTTTAATGAAAACTAGAATTATTACTAGTCGAAATGGATGAGTCTGCCAAAGATAGACAGGGGAAATAAAAAATGGCGGCTTTTTCAAAACGTTAAAAAAAAAATTTTATTTTAATTTTTTATTCGGAGCTCTGTCTCTTTAAAACTACCAACAACAGAAAACCTTAGAAAACATCATTTACAGCATAGTAAATTAGCTAAAATATGAGCCCTAATATAGCTATTTATGTTCAAAATTATTTGAGATATAACTTTTCAAAAGGAATATTTCATTAAAAAATGTACTGAAATAACAGTAGTAAGTAAATTTATTTTGAGAAATCTATATCTCAAAAACAATTAGTCGAACAGATGTTTATTAGCACTCAAATTAAAGCTAGTTTAATGGACTAAATAGTAGTTTATGACATTTATCTTTATAGGAGTAGTAGTATTCATGATATTTGCTAAAATAAATTGATTTATAGTTGTTCAGACAAATTATATATTCATACACGTACATCATAAAAACTACTATCTTTACAAAGATACGTGTTAATAATAATATAATAATTTATAGTAAGTTGAATAACTTTCATTATGAGAACTAACAGTCATATGTACGTCTTATGGTTCCAGAGATATATTTTTCAAAAATCAAAAAATCATAATTTGAGTATTAATAGACATCTGTGACATTTGAGAGAGATATTTCAAAATAAATTCACTAACTACTAATTGTTTCAGTTCATTTTTAAGAAATGTTGCTTTTTAAAATGATATATCTCTAGAACTATTGAACTTAAATAGCTCTATTAAGTCTAATATGTTAGCAAATTTCCTCTATTTAAAATAATGTTCTCTCAGGTTTTCTAGTGTTGTTGGTAGTTTCTAAGGTATAGAGCTCCGAATAGAAATTTTTTTTTCACGTTTTGAAACAGCCGTCATTTTTTATTCCCTCTACAATTGCCAGTCTCATCAATTGTGACTAATAATAATACATAATTTTTATTAAAGTAATAAAAAATTTGTGTGAAATAACTGCATTTTTTTTTCCTGGCTCTTGTACTATAAGATAAAGTTCTATAGTTATTTGTTAACTAGACAGCCACAAGCATATTTGACTACTTAAAATAATTTAAGTTAATGTACTCATTAATTAATCAATTTTTTTTTTTTTTATCTTGGTGACTTAGAGAGAGAATTGGCGTTTAAAAATCAGATTCCCAATACTTCCCCTAACAAATTCTTTCTTTATATATTTATATTACTAAGTATAGTAAATGTGTTCCGTAGTAACATCGCTAGGTGCCAAATTAACATCCAAAAATAGTAAACATAAAATGAAATATTTATTAGAATCACTTTTAATTGTTTTGGCGTTATTAAGGATACAACAGCTTATTAAATAAAACTTTGAAATTAGATATTTACTTTGACTGAACTAAAAATTGAAATATTTGTAATTTGTACTTTAACTTACATATTTCATCTTTAAATAAAAATAAATATTTCACTTATATACTCCATATATCAGTAAAAGTAATAATTTATCAGAGATATTGCGTACTATTTCTTCACAGTATTTTATAGGAAGGCTAATACAAAATTGAGGATAAACTGTCAGCATCTCATTGAGTAAAAAAATAGTAGAAATCAATTCTTTTTCTGTATTTAACTAATTTACCATTGAATTTGGTCATTTTGAATCCTAGTTCGAAACCCATCTTTTGACAGAAATTTTTAACCGAAAATTACAAAAAAATTGAACTTAATAGATTCCTCAAGAATATCCTTTATACAAACTTCATTATCTCCGAGACGAGCCTTCCGGAATATTTTCTTGTTAAAGAATGTACAAATCACAAGCGAGAGAAAAGAGGAAAATTAGAGAAAGTGGGGAAAGGTCTTGGTGCCTTAATTTGAATTCTTTTTCGTTGTAGCGGGTTTTATTAAAGAGCCCCCCACTCTAGTCTGACCCCCCCCTGGTCTAACCGAGAAAACTCCACTAATGAAAAACCCACGGATTTGGGGCCCGGAGCCACACCCGCAGCCCAAACCCAATTAATTACTATAAGGATCTAACAGAGCGTATAGCCTCTCTCCGACTGACCTCCCCTTTTACAATAATAAAATATTATATATTATAAAAAATACTATAAATTATAAGTTATAAATTTTCTCTTTATGAGATTAAATGAACATAAAACAAATTCTAAAATCGATAAAAATGTTAATGCCACAGCGTTTGCCAGACATAGCAAATAAAATAACCACATATTTGATTTGTATACATTTTTTTTTTCAATTTCTTGTTTCTTGTTTCAACTTCTTGAGACTGGTATTTCTCGTTTAAATAAATCAATTGGTATCCACATTAAGTCTCAAAACTATTTATTGTACCAACAGGCCAACGTTTTAGCAAATTCGGCCCTCAAAGACAGTCCTATAGGACCCATTGGAGTCCTATACTGCCTATTCATGATTGGGGTTCATGTTTTTCCTTTTGTGGGACCGCCACTCAATGAAAAAAGTCAACGCCCCATGCTGGATTCGAACAGACAAGAACAATCTTAAAGTATCTTAGTATTATTAATCATAAAGTATAAATTTTTACCTCACATCAAATTATTTAAAAACTTTTTGCAGGCTATTCTAACCTATATCTGTCATTAATTTTTAAAACTTTTAATTTTGGATCAGCTGGTTTATATGATTGTGATTGTGTTAATTTGATCTAAAACTAAAAATTTTAAAAATTAATGAAATTGTTACAAAATAGGGTAATTTGACTTGTAATTAATGGCCTGGGTAGAATGGCTGCAAAACTTTTTTAAATAGTTGAGTGTGAGGTGTAAATTTACAGATTGATGCTTTTTTTTAAGATGTTTGCTTTTTTAGAATCAAATATGACATGGAATCCTCATACAAGACTGAAAAGACAGGAAACTGCTCGTCGATTTCAACTACTACAACATTTACTAGACAAACGGTCTAAATTGCCAATCCATTACAAAAGACTGATCTACATGACTATTATAAGGCATAAGAAGTTGAGCTTTGGGGCTCCACTAAACCATCAAATCCTCCCGAATCCAATCCTTACAGTCCAAAATCCTCCGTAAAATTCTTGATGTTCCTTACTTTGTCACAAATCAAGTCATCCATCAGGACATCAATATTCCATATGTTGCCGATTAGAAAACCAGATACCATTCCTACCATGATAAACTTCCCAACCACCCAAATCCACTTGTTTCTAACCTGGCTTCTCCTTCATTACCTAATAATCCTCCTAGGCGTCTGGAAAGAAGATGGCCTCAAGATCTTCTCCTCTAGAAATGTTATTGGAGTTCTATCAATGGGTAGATTCTCCACTTGTTTGTATCATGTCACTATGTCACCTTCACCAAATTTACTTGTGATATATATTTTGATACAAATGTAAATAACAATGAATAAATTATTAACAAAAAATCAAATATGTGTTTAAATTAATAAATTTATTTAACGTTTAAATATGAGACCTTAAGTCTCAACACTATTATGTCATGATTTTTGAGAAGTATATTTCTCATAATAAATTCAATAACTACTGATTTTCCAGTACGTTTTTTATGAAATGTTACTTTTTAAAAAGCTATATCTCGCGAACTATTAAACGTAAGTAGCTCTGTTAGGGCTCATGTTTTAGCAAATTTTCTCTACTATAAGTGCCGTTCTTAAATTTGTTAATGTCGTTGGTAGTTTTAGAGATATAGAGCTCCAAATAAAAAAAAAATGTTTACGCTCTCAAGCAGCAGATATTTTTTATTCCCCTACCTATCCCTTCCAACATCCGTCGCTCCAATACTCCCCCCCCCCCACCACCTTTAAATCCCGCCTGTTCAATCATTTCTTATCCATTCAGACTCCATAAAATTGTAAACTAATATTACTGTAAATATGTATGTTAACTATTATATCTGTTATTGGAGTTGTAAATAACAATAAATAAATTATTAAAAAAAAAACTATTATATCACTCTTAATTATTTTTACATCATTTTATTTTCTCTTTTTTATTTATTCATTTTTTTTATTGTTCAAATGAGAAAGTAACCTATAATTATTTTTTATAATGACTGTTTATATTTATTTGTATTTTTTTGTTTAAGTATCTCTGAGGCTCCTCAGCTCTCATCTATTGATTTCTCTGTTTTATTCTAAA
Organism: Halyomorpha halys; assembly: GCF_000696795.3. Lineage (NCBI taxonomy): Eukaryota > Metazoa > Arthropoda > Insecta > Hemiptera > Pentatomidae > Halyomorpha > Halyomorpha halys. Next base: position 147,757 of record NW_027115143.1, read on the forward strand.
GAGACTCGTCTCAGAATAAATAAAATATTATTATTATTATTATTATTATTATACTTAGCAGACTAAATAATTTTGACTAGTAATTATACATAGTTTTCATTAGAGTAATAAAAAATCGGGAGAAAATAACACCTTTTTTTTCTCCCCAGCTCTTGTATTATTAAGTTTCAATTGCTCTTCAACATACTTCTTAGAAAAGTTACTTTTAATTCATGTTCAACACCTCTATATAAAACAATATATATTCTTCCATCCGAAAATAAAGAGTGCTTTGATATGAAGAACTGTAGTGATAAATGACTCTGACCATAGGCCGTGTTTAATTAACGAATATTCTCCGTTTTTCCACGGTTGAGGCTGCCCATGGTCGATTAACGAATGCTGCCATTAATTTCACGGCGAGGGGGTGTTGGTAGAGGGTGGATATTTGTGACGGTTTGATTGGGGTTATAATTTCACTAGCTCTGACCAACACCTCTAACTAGCTCGTATCGGCGTTGATAATGATGTATTCTGAAAAAGAGTTGACGTCAAATGGCAGAATTTCCAGTATGGTATATCTAATTTTTTTTTCCTACATTTTAGTAATTTGGCCATTAGACAATGACAACATTACTGTAGTATGTATATAAATTAAAGTCTAAATTTATAACTTCATTAACCTCTAAGAGATCAATTTATTGATAATTTAATTAATGATGAGCAAAAACATGTCGATTTTGCGTTCTGAACACATACTTTTTAAAAATAACAATTTTCTTTACTTTTACAAGAAACTGTAATGAATTCAAAGGAAGTATATATATTTCAAGATTATTTTCATATAATTTTCATCCCACATTCATCTCTCTGCTGGTGTACCTTAAGATAGTATCCTCAGTCCTATTGTGTTTACAGTTTTTAACCTGATATCTCATTCTAACACTATCCTCACCACACATGCTGATGTCACATGTCTATTATAATAATGACCCTTCCATTATACCCCAAACACTCCAATCCCACATCACTACCCTTGAAGAATGGTATCAAAATTGGAGGATTAAAATACATTTCAACAAATCACCTTTATTCTTCATAGTAAATCTATGGCTTTCTTTAATTATACCCCACTTATTCCTGTCGAACAGATCTACAGATAAAGATAAAGACAGGAAACTGTTCGTTGATTCCGACTATACATTTACTAGACAAACAATCTAAGCTTTTAACTAATTACAAAAGATTCATTTACGTGAATATAATAAGGCCAGTCTAGTCTTAGAGTGTTGAGATTTGGGGCTCTGCTAAACCATTTAACTCCTCTTGTACCCGCTCCTTACAATCCTTCTTAAAATCCTTAATGTTCCTTACTTTGTCACAAATCAAGTAATTCATCAGGACCTCAATGTTTCATATGCTGGCAATTTGGCCAGAACCAGATATCAATAATTCCATCATAAACTTCCCAATCACCCAAACCCACAAACCAAACTTTCGGACAAACTGTCCGCTATCCTAGTGCTTATAAATATTTTTATAGTAGAAGTAATTCTTGTGAATATTGTTAATAATCCAAATCTAAAAAGATAAAGGATATAAGATAAAGAATATAAAGGTTTAAACAAAAAAATGATGGGTAGTACAATGGTAAGGCTACTAACTCTTAGGAAAAGGCTACTAATCATTTTCTGTTTCACTATAGGCATGAGTCAACCCTGTGGGTTCGGGAGCCTTCCGGGGTCCACCCAGCCTCATAAAGTGATTACACTTGACTGAATAAAAATGTGTCAATTGAGTGTGATTCTGACTAAATCACCTTCTATCACAACCTTTGGTCTAGTAAAATACTTCCTTACAAAGTACTCTGATCAGAGCTGTACAGATCTAATTTTTTTTTTTAATGTAATAATTTAGAGATGGACTGTATAAGAGATTGTTTGTCCGAAACGTTGCCCAGAAGATTGGAATAAAAGAGATAAGAATTAAGTGTTTCTCTCATTGAAAATAAAGTAAATAACTGAAAAAAATTATACCCTTGTCACAGATCAAATAATAAAGATAATTTAAAAACTGATTTACAAAAATATAAATAAAAAGTTTTACATTCATATATGGGAAAATATATTTTCATGTATGTATTTATCAACGTTTATATAAATTTTTTAGTCATTTTGTTATATACTAACTTCAGAAAAGCCTATGTTTTTTCCTTAAACCATATTCCTTTTTATCTACTTTTATTTAGTTAATAATTATAATTACATAGCTTTTCAGTGTTCTCCATTGGATTTCCTGTTCGACTTTATCACTAAAACCGTATTTCAACTTTAACATATTGTTAATTTTTATTTTATTTTTTTGTTTATTCGGTATATAACTTTTTCTCTAAGAAGAAATTTAGTTGCTAGGGATGCATGACATTCGTTAGTTAGGAGTCAGCACTGGAAGAGGAAGATCCCAACATCATATATAGATGCTAGGCTGTGGAGTACATAGTTAATGCGTATTAGTCACTAATCCGGTCTTAAAGGAAATTAGGCGGGGGGCCAAGGCAGCCCCCCATTGCTAAATAATTCATGGTCAGAAAGTGCAGATTTTGCCGAGTAATTATTAAACAGGCCCGTTATCTTCTACCATATTGTTCCTCGTCAGCTCTTCCAATTCACCTTTTAGCTCCTCACGAGTTTGGAGTTTCTCTTGGAGGAAGTTCGTGTCTTAATGGAGTTCACCCATACCAATACAAAGTAGTAACTTAGCAAAGTTTATTAGAATAATTAATGAAAGTATAAGAGCAAAAAAAATAAAACAAATTTCAATTCCAAAAATAGGAAGATCTATACAGTGGACAATGCCATCGATTATAAATAATACACGACAAAGCCTACTTCAGAATACCTTTCAAGAAATAATTTGTTTTGAAAATCAGGAAATCGTTGAATATCTATTACCAAATCACAAAATAATATTTATTGAGGGTTCAAAATCAGAAATAGGTGTTGTTTTTTAATAGAGATACCAAGAAATAGAAATAACCATTACAGGATTTTCATTGTAGAACATAAACAGTAGTGAGAGCGTTTGTGGTTTTTAAAATAACAGTATTGGAAAAATGAAAAAAAAGACCTTGTCTGTCATCAAATCATACCAAAATATTCTGACCATGAACAAGATATTAAAAGAAAACGGTAAAAAACAACAATTTTGTGAGTCTTTTCAACTAAATAAGAGGAAATGTAGAAACAGATAAGAATCGCAGTTAATGGTCCTTGGTTCATAAGAAATAGCCAATTGCATTGCGAATTACAAATGGAGTCAATAGAGGATTATATCAAAAAACGGTTCATGAAGTTCCACTCCCAGTTGCCGACAGTTAAAGGAGCAGTGACCTACAACCTGGGAAACCCAACCTCAACCCGAAGACTGAAATAAAATTAATTCATAGCCACACTACCTCTATTCACATATTATTATTCATTTTTTTTTTCCCTCTCTCTTTTCTTCTCTCTTCCCTTTTTCAAATTAACTTGTTTCTTTTTACTATTAGAAGACAATTGTTTGTTTTATTTAAGTGTACCAATATCATTATTTTTTGTTATTAATTTTACTTTCCTCTTTTATTAAGAATCATTATTCTTATCTATTTATTTTATTATTATTTTTTTTCTTTTAGTAAGAACATTGTATATAGTTAGGGGTGTAATTTGTATGACTATACCCCCTAATAATCAACTGTTAAAAAAATATATATATAATATAAGTTATATCAACCATGTAAGGCCCACCTGGTATAAAAATAAAATAATAAAATAGAAACCGATGAAGACAAAAAATTCAGCTAAATATTTTGGGGTATCTTTCATAAAGTACGCATTTATAAATGAATCGACGAAAAAGGATAAGAGAATAATTAGAACAAAGAGTGGCAAAGTTTACTATCTTAGTCAGATAAAAGAGCATAATTTAGCTTTGCTAGATTGTTAGCCTTAAAAAAAATTATAAAATAATAATAATAATAAATAAAAATAACATCCAAAGAATGCTTAATAATTAGATCCAGGTTAACAATTGGACCTATGCTGATCCATCTTCTGTTACTTTATATATAAAAAGTTAAAGAGCTTGAAGGGAAAGGACTTAAGAAAGTTTTATTAAATTTGTTAGTAAAATAAAACTAAGTGTTTTCACATAAGGCCTGAAATCCTCAGATATAAAAGAAACCCTTAAAAAAAAAACGGAAGCAAAGAAATTGCTCCACCGCTTCAGAATTTTTTTTGTTTAGGCTTTAGAATAATGATTTTCAAAATGCTTTATATCTTTTCCTTTATCTTTATAAATGATCTAGATATATGGATATAAAACTAATAATTAATCGCCAATTTGAAAACGAAAGTCGTCATATTAGTTGGAAGTGTTTTAGCGTACTTACTCAGCCTCTACTGGCTCATTACCAGTGACGTGGTGAGAAGGATGTGCTGGGATCTCTAGGAGCACTGCTCATTCCATACTCGAGCTCGTGAGGATAGAGTCGGCTTGGGGATCCTCAAGTGTAAATATGACATATGATTATTTTTTTTTATTTCATTTATGTATTTATGTCGCTTCAGCGGAAACGATCTTACCGTTATGCATATTCTCACTGAATTTATTGCTCACGAACCACACCGGTTCTCTTCAGATTTACAGGAGATGTTGAGGGAAGATCCCACTACAATAACAAAACTTTTTCACTTCTTAAAAATCATTAATATTTACGATCACATATAGTCTAACTATCCAGCAATAGATATAAGTGGATGCAAAATTCATTATAGCAATTTACTAACTACCTCAAATCTAATTGCAACTTTTTAAAATGTAAATCATAATTGTAAATATGTAATTGTAATTGTAAATTTGTAACTTGTAATTGTAATGTAATGTAACTTGTAATTGTAATTGCTAATTTTTAACTTTGTTAATATGTCAATTGTTATCTACT
>NW_027115143.1:152816-163501 GCF_000696795.3 Halyomorpha halys
TATTATTATATTTTTTTTCTCTTTATGTACATAGTTTGATTATGTTTATTTTTTTCCCTTCTGTTTATATATATTTTGAGAAAGATTTTATTTATATGTAATTTTTTTTTCATTTATTTATTGAAATTTTAATATGAATGTTATCAGTTATCACTATTACCTATTGCTCAAAAATTGTGGCAGATTGTAATATTAATCAATAAATACATTTTTGAATCATTAAAAAAAAAGTTTCGAAGAAAAGCCGAAGACAAACCGATCTAAATTTTTTTTTTTTTTTGGATTCTATGTCGACTAAGAATGTTCGTTATTGAAAATATTAATATATAAGACATATGAAAAGAAAAGGGACTCGTGACACACTTCCATATATATTAAATGATAATTGTGTGAATTACCCACAAAGTATATAGCTGAGATTCTGGAATTTTCGCTAAATCCATGGAACATTTTACCGGCGGTAACAAAGAGGTTAGTGATTGCGGCGAGAACGGGAAAGGCTGGAAGTGACGTCTTGTTATTTTCTCCGAAGTAATTACCAGACGGGAGCACTTGATCAATAAACACGCACCCTCCTTTATTTACTGATATTTTATCAACCTATTTTAGCTTTATTTATAGTCTTATAACGACAGAAAATTTAGATGGTTTTCTTCGGAACGTTAGTAAATTTAATGTACGACAGATCAAAGAAACCAAAAACAATCAAAATAGGGTTCGTATGACAGAGAATATAAACTCTTTCATACGAACCCTATACAGGAATTTATTTTAAAATGTGTACATAACACAATGCAAAACAGTATAAAATGAAATGAAATAAAAAAATATTTTTATTCTTGAGCGTCTTGTCCCTAAAAATAATTACAATGAACGTTTGAGTGCCAATTGTCCGGCGTAAAATGGTTTAATTACCAAGTAATAACACTATCAAAATAATAAAAATAGTAATGTTAAAAATAAAATCTCTATATATATAAAAAAGAAATGTCGAATCTTTGTCCTCGATAGACTTTGTTATTGCAGGAACGATTTACGTGAGTTTTTTTGCTAAATGTTCCATTTCGCAGTGGGAAGATTTCAAGATTTTTTTTTAGGAAAAAAAATTATGAACAGAATTAAGCGTAAGGCTCGGAGTAAAGTTGATCGGCATATTGTTTTGAGAAAAAAGAAAATCATTCGTTTTCAGGGTTTTCCCAAAGTACTAAATACTATTTTTGGAAGAAATTAAAACTCATTCATTTTTCACCTCGATTCAATCCATTTTTTTTTTTTCTCCGACTACTTTTCTCAGAATCGTTAATAACTCCCCTCAAAATGGGGGGAAAAAATATCTCATTTTATAACCCCGGTTCTAATTTGTTAAATTAGACCCGCTTTGTGCCTTTTGGTGAAGTTTTTAGAGCCCTAAAGAACTGTCATGTTTGGATTAGATCGGCAGAGTAGTATTGAAATTATTTTAAAGTTATTTTTAGTTATAGTTTTTAGTTAAAAACCGTTAATATTTTCGGTAGTATATACATGAAAATACCTTCGATAGTAAAATATCAACAAATAAATAGAACAAAATCACATAAATCAGACCAGTAAATTAACTTTTACCACAGTAGAATATTTTCAATATAGTAATAATATTGAAGCAAAGTGAGGGTTATGTTTTTTAAAAAAAAAAGTTACCAATCGATTCACCTCTTTGGTTGAGGACTATATAGGAAAATAAAGATTCTAGTAAACGATATTTTTTTCACAAAAAATTATAAAAACATAATGTAGCTTAGGGTAAAATAGGTCAAAGGTTTTTTTAGGAACGAGCAAATCATATTTGTTTTAGTGGCGTCTCAAACCTCCTAAATTCTATTTTTCAAAGAAATTAAAAATAATAATTTTTTCACCTTTTTTATTTGAAAGATTTATCTTTTTTAATCCGGTGACCATTGTGTATATATAATCGTTCATAACTCTTCAGCATTTTATCCGAGTTCTACGTTAATAGAACCGTTGCAAAGATAAATGTCCTCTTTTAATATTAATAATGCTAAAAACGAATGTCATGGCATATATTGGTTCAATTTATGTTACTAATAATATACTACATAATAATAAACTATACCTATATGTTTAATTTAACTAAATACAATAATTTAAATCAAACTATCATAGTATCATTAAATCTAAATACGTCCTCAAATATAGAAACAGCAAAGTATTGCCGGGTCAGCTAGTCTAGAGAGAGAGAAATAGTTTATTTATCTATGCTGCCTAAATACATCAGGTTGCTATCTCACACAGCATACTTATCAATCCGTAATCGGACATTTATAAATTACATATACAACAAATACAAATGTTGTTTCAATTCATTCCTATTTTTCTTTCTCATTTCAGCTCCTCCAATTTCACCATTTCCCAATTTTTTAATTCACCCGATCAACAAATTCGCTCTCCGGAATTCACCCTCCCAGATCCTCTTCAGTGACCCGCTAAACAAATTCAATATTAGACGGCAATGTGAGATCAGACCATCATTCATAGTCACAGCAGTAGATCAGTTTACCAAAAACAAACAAATAGATACATTTTATGAGAATAAGACTAACACATAGATTCAAAGGAAAATATAATAAAAAACCGGTTACAGGAAACACTCGAATGGATAAATAAGTTTTAAAAAAAACAATAGTACTAATAAAATAAAATAAAATAATTTAATGAACAAATACGTTAAAACGCAAACATAGAGAGGTCAACATATTAAAATGAATAAATAAAACAAAGAATAATCTCCGAGCTAATTCCCATGCAGGTGATGGTGTATGATCCCCAGGGAGTCCAAAATAATATTTTCCGCCAAGATCGCAATATCCCCGATGCTAACACCTAGGCCTTCTAAGAAGCTCCTTGTTCTATCTGGTATTGTTCCGCGAGATCCAAACCAAAGGCCTCTCACGGTGAACTTCTCCGAAGGTCTCGCGGAATTTTTCCTTAAGGACTACATAAACAATATAAAAGGGAATGATCGAATCTTTGTTCACAATAAACTTTTGAATTACTGGACCGATTTACGTGCAGTTTTTTTCAAAATGTTCCATTTCGCCAAGGGAAGACATAAAGATAATGAAATCCCCGAATCCGAACAAATCCCTAAGTAGAAAAAAAATTATGAAGAAAATTAAGCGTTTTTAGTTTGTAGCTCAGAAAGTTTAAGTGTTTTTCACTGTTGTACACTAATGGATTTGTCTCTTACCCAGGAATTAGAAAAGCATTATTGATTCTATTAATACATATTATATTTACTAAAAATTATAAAAACATAATGTGGCTAGGAGTAAAGTAGTTCAATCAATTTCTTTTTAGAAAAGAGCATTTTATGTTCGTTTTTACTGTCGTCTCAAGCTATCAAATACCATTTTTCAACAAACAAACGCTGTCTAACTAAAGTCTGTAGGGTAGCAGGATACGAGAACAGACCGGCAGGCAGTTCAGTGTACGTGTGTATTACTCTTGATGGGCACCTGACACTAGCTCGCCACCGACATAAAAAAATAAAGCTAGATAGGACCAAGGCTTACAGGCTTAAATACCTTATCTTACTTTTCTCTCCACTTTCAATTACTTACTTATAAAAGTATACTTAGATCGGCCCTCCTTGAGGGAGTACCAATGCTAACATAGCATCCACAACAGCGAAAAAACTTCAACAGTTTCAGAGTAGTGCATGAATAATTCAACAGAACTATTATATAGCATTCTTCTTTACATAGAGCAAAAACTGACTATCCCAGGCATCAACACCAACAGGACGCTCAAAAACGTGGAACACACATAAACAGTCTCGGACTCGACTGAGGTCTACTAACTTACTACAGGCAATAAGATAGCACGGATGTCTCTTCATAAAACTCAAGACCATTTCCCCATCTATATTCATCTATTTCTTTTCCTCAGCCCCCTCTTAAAATGTATCAAATGCAGTAAAATAGTTTGATTTCATCAATTCTTACTACCCTTCCTCTCAATATCAAACCCTTACATTCATTTGGCTTAGGGAAAAAAAAACAATATTAATGTTTAAAAAATTACTTTTACTTAGTATTTTTAGTTCCTTGAAGGTATAGTTCCAGTTGTTAATAGTATCTGTCTTCTGGTTTACTCCAATAATCTATCCACTGTCGCAGGCAAGGGAAGGAGTAAGGAGACCCCGCAAAGAAATGGCAAAAAAAAAAGGCTAAGGGTGGTAATTAAGAAGAGAAGAAGACGACTGATTGCGACTAACGAGGTGACCCGCACCGATCTAATTGACGTATTCTGGGGGGGAGGGAGTTCAGGGGGCTGTATAGGGTGGCTTCCAAAGGTTTGAGGGAAAAAAACAACCCTTCTGCACGGGGCTCAATCAGATGAATTACTTCCTTCAAGTCGCTCTTAGATTTCTTTAATTGGACCATTTCCTTATCAGAAGGAGTTACTGGGAAACCAATACAAACATAATTTGAGATTATTAGCCAAAATCGTTTTCTGGTTGGTTTTTTCATTTGATGTGTTGTTCTTGGATATTCGGATAATTTTTTTTTTTAAACCTTATGTACAATTCCATCAATTTATTTATTTTAGTTAAGCTTGTTTATTTTAGTAAAATATCAATCTGTATATAATTTCTCGTGTATCTTTTATTAATTATATACACATAACTTTCATATTTTAGAGCTAGATGTTTAAATGCGTTCACCCTATTTATATTTAGTTTATTCATTTTTTCAGTTATGCATAATCATATTTACTTTTGTATTTTTTCCCCATTGCATACCTATGAGAAATTTATTTTATGAAAATTATCTTCTTCTATAATCATTGTAAGGCGCACTTGGAATCATGGATTTCAATGAAACCAAATAAATATGGATTTTATTTTATACCTCCTTGGTGTTTTCCTATTCCAAGTTAGTAATTGTAAGATCTCCTCACTCTTCGTTCATCTATCCACTTATTAAACACCAGATCCCAACCGATTAATTTATATATGCCCTCCTATAGAACCGCCTTCTTTAGCAACCTCCTTCTGGAATTCTCTTCCCATCTCCATTCGCCAGTCCTCATCCATTCTTTCCTTTAAACAACACCTATTCCTTCACTTATTGTATAACCAAACCTCCGCATCATTGTAATCAAATAAATAGGCAAATATTCATTAAATTATAAACAGTAGTTAAGCCAATATCCCAATGTAATTTCATTTTTATTTCATGCCAGACAAAAATCATAATGTATGAACCGTACATTTATTCTTAGGGGGCATATGTCCCAGAATAAACTTATTTTTTTATTTCATTTCATTTCAAATATAAATTTTCAGAAAATAAAAAAACATAATTTAGCTGTCCACTTAGTAAGTCAGTTACTTCTGTAAAGTGGGTAGACTGTACGCATTTTTTTTTTTTCTGGCAGAGCTTAAACTTGAATAAAACTTAAATATTGTATAAAGTTCAACAATAATAATAAATAATAAATTAGAAATTTTTAAAATTAATGGATCAAGAAACATCAATTTTCTCAATTTTTGTTTCTGGACTTAACCGCATTGGCTTCTGAACAACTCTAATACTACTCCATAGAAGTATTAGTTATCAGTGTCATGAAAATAACATTCCGAAAAACTTGTTCTATCATCATTGTAATTCCAAACTCTATTGTCCATGCTATGACATATCCCTGTATAAAAGAGATTTTAATTAATGTCTTTAAAGCATATATGGCTCTAGAAATACAGTTTTCGACATTAAGATAACAACGAAAAATCATTAATCTCAACTCTTCTCATATTTACGAGAATGTTGATACCTTCTTCCACTCATTTCTTCAATTCACTTTGATATTTATGGCCCCTACATAAAGATATGAACTTATTGAAAATTTAAAAAAAAAAAAAAAAAAATCAAAGTACAAAGTAAGTATTACATTCCGTCGTATAATTATAGACAACGGTGAGAGGGATCATAAAGTTCATTCACACCAAATTAAATGGTAAAATCTAAAAAAATAGAAGAAAATATAATAATAAATAAAATAAAACTTAAAGTAAAATAAAATTTTGAACACAATTATTCCTATAATATTATTCTCATTCAATTTTTGTAAATTTTGGTATTGTATCTATTATTAACTGTAGAAGCTTCCAAAAGGCCCGTTTTATTAACTTAACATTCAATTTCAATTGAACATGGAAATTACACGCTAGGAAGTGGTGAATTTTTATACTATCCAAAATATAATAGATATTTTGATTTATCTTGTTTAAATCAGGCTGATATGGTTCTATAATCATCATTTTTTGGTACCGGCAATTTTATTAAACAGTAAACTCTTGATGTTTAAAAAATGAAAAAAAAAATATTACATTTTATTATTAATAAATATTATCATAAATGTAAGAAATAAATTTATTATATCTAGGTATGTTAATTCAGTGGATGAGTTTCTCCTCTATTAAGGGAATGTGGTGGGCCAAGGTGGGCTGGTTGTGCGGGTTTGGCATCCCCCAGCGCCTGGTTTGCGGCTAGTAAGATCAGATTCTAATCATTGTTTCTGCATTAATAATATGTATATATCTATATCTGTAATATAATAATAATATACAAACTAACCATATTATTACCTAAACAAATATTTTAATACAAATATGAGTAACATGGATTTATAAGAATTTTATAATAATAATTCAACTATTTTTAATTGATATATTTCTATTAATTAAAATACAAATTTCTTAATAGGCGTTGATGACCAGAGGATTTTACGCCTTTAAGCAACAATCAACAACAACAACAAATTTCTTATGCATGATGGATAATAGAATTATTAGGATAGTTAATAATTTAGCTATTAGTCATAGATAATTATTAAAAATAATTATAAAAAAGGTATAGAACATAATAATAATATCGGTAACTATAAAATAATATTAATAGCTTAAAAATTGTAAAATTTCCTACAGTAAATAAAGTGAAAAATAATAATTAACAATTCTAATTATTAATTTAATTCTTTTTTAAGTTCCACCTGTCTGCAGCAAACATGAATATAACAAGGCTAAAATGTTTGATAATGTATTTTTTTTATTTATATACCATTTAATGCAAGTGCTTGGGACATTAATGTAAAAATCGAAATTTCAGTTTGAAAAAATATTTTAAATACTCCTATTTATCCAGAGCCTCGTTTATTTTATTTTTTAACCTAAAATTAAAGTAGTTTTTAAAGTTAAGAATTTAGTTTTTGAGCTTAAGCTAAGAATAAAACCAATATTAAATTAATTTAATAACACTAAATAAATATATAAACGAAAAAAATATATATTTAAATAATAAAAAGGTTATTTGTAAATGTTCCTAAAATTTACTGTAAAACACGGTTAGGTTCTGTCAGGTTTTAGTTGGATTTTCAATCCAATATTTTTATTTACTACTTATTATTGTTTAAATAAATAATTTTAATCCAATTTTAGTCTCAAAGCAATTTTTATATACATAAGTCCGACGTTTCGGCCAATTCGGCCATCCTCAAGGACAATATTAATACAATTTGAGAACCATATTATTTTTAAAAAACAACTTTATGCAGGCTATTCTTGCCCAGATCATTTATCACAACCAAAATAATTAATAAATTATAATAGAGAAGGTCGACTGTGATAAAATATTTTAATGTTTAATTTAATCAGAAGATTTGACAAAATATAGTAATTGTGGACTGAACTTAATGACCTGGAAGCATAGTCTGTATAAAGTTTAAATGATGTGATTCTCAAATTGTATCGAATTGGCCGAAACGTCGGACTTATAAAGAAATAAAAATTGTTTTGAGACTAAAATTGGATAAAATGTATTTATTAAATAACAGTAATTGGTAATTTTTTTTCTGGCTCAATTTGAACGCTTCCAGTGAGGTGAGATTAGGCCATCCTTTTTTACTACTTTATATGAAGATGGAATCAGTTGTGACTCAGTTATATAACTTTTATTTCAACTCAAAAAATCAAATTTCAAAAAAAAAAATTAAATATTAATAAACAAGAAACTGCTCGTAGATTCCGATTGCTACAACACTTACTTGACAAACGCTCTAAACTTCCCATTCATTACAAAAAATTAATATACACTACAATAATCAGACCAATTTGGACATATGGAATTGAGCTCTGGGGCTCCACCAAACCATCAAATTCTTCCCGCATCAAATCGTTACAATCCAAAATCCTTGATGCTCCTTATTACGTCACAAATAAACTCATTCATAAAGACCTTAACATCCCATTCGTTGCAGATTTGACCCAAAACAGATATGCGTCTTTTTATTCCAAACTCCTTAACCATCCTAACCCATTAATTCTTAATCTTTCATCCTTAACAATCCCTGATAATCCTCCGAGGCGTCTGAAAAGAAGATGGCCATCTAGTTTAAATTAATGTTTGAAGTACCACCAATGGGTGGTTCCTTCCTAAGATTTTCAAGTGTATATGAAACATACTACATATTTACCTATTGTATTATTTTGTACAGTTGTAAATTACAATAAATAAATAATTAAAAAAAAATTAAAAAATATTAATAAACAGATTTGTTTTATTATTTTGATGCCTTGTGTTTTTTTTTCCACCCAAGCTAAAAAAAAGTACGGAACAAGGCTATAGTGCTATTTTAGAAGGATTTACAATCATTCTTGGAAAAACGTTCTACTAATTAACTTTTAGAAGATGCTATATTAAAAAATTATTTATATAAATAGTTTGATTTTTTTAATTAAATAAAGAAATGTTTGCATTAATTCCAGCCACTATAGTAACAATAATTCCTTATTAAAAAAAAGTAGTAACAAAATACAAAATAACAGAAAAATATTGGCACAATCTCACCACAAGAAGTGACTTCATTTAAATAATACCAGTACTAATGCAATCCTTGCAGAAGGAGTAAACCGGCCGCAGACAAGGAAGCGAGAAGGCGCTCGTGGTCAACGTATTGATTTTGCCCAGTCTAACCCTTTCGGGGTACGGCAAAGTCCCTCAGTGTTCTCCTACTTATATCTTGTACTCCCGTTGTACTTAAATCCTTATTAATCCCAGACTGAGCCACGAGTTCCGTCAAGCTAAGAATTAATTGTAATAAAATTTTCAAAACCTTGAAAATTTGTGAGGTTCAAAAAAGTGGACATAAAAACTACAAATTAAATAGACACTGTAATTTAGCTCAGTTTTTTTTTATTGTTTATTAATTACTTTTATATTATAAAAGTACGTTACATTACAAAAGAGATACAACTTAAATCTAAGTTGTAACAAAGTTTCTATCTTCCCTGGAAATAAATTTTAAACTATCAACAGGATTCTTTTTTCAAATCAGTTTATGCATACATCAATTCACCAAACGATTTTAGTTTTTTTTTTTTATATCTATATCAACAAATAAAAATGGATTGTCCTAACTAATGTTATTTATAATTTGTAAAAAATCATATCTATCTTTTTTAATTCAGCTTATTAATACATCAGATTCTCATACGTTCTTTTTTTTTTTTTAAATATCTATATTTACAAAAAGTTTAGATTATATTGTCGTTATTATAGTGTTATCAGTTTACCTTTATTTTTATTATTATAACTTTATTGTTACTATAAAAATATAATTTACTATAAACGTTATAATAGTCGAGTCTTTTATAAACTATGCAAATGAATACTTCAGTCACAAATTCTAAGTTATATATGAAAATTCATGTAATGGGTGATTTTTCTGGAATGCTATGAAATTCCTCACGTTTAAAAAAAACAAAAGAAATGTACATATAATAATAAAAAGCCATAATCATAAAATATGTATGGCTGTGAATTTCTGAATAATTAAATTTATTCCATATCAGAAATCAAATTAGTTTTTAGAAATACATTTAACTTAATAAAAAATTTCAAAACACAATTGTAAATTCATTCATTATTTATTTTGGAGTTATATGAATCAAAGGGTAAGTACAATAGTATGACAGGTGGCTTGATGCAAATGTGTGAATAGAACAATTGCGAAAAATTCCACAATTCATATTAAATATGTTTATATCGTTCATATTCCAAAAATATTGTAGATAAACATGTTAGAATCATGGCAGTATGATGTTAGACAAATTAACACAAAAAATATCTATACATAATGCAAATTTTTTTTGCGATAGAATTGTTTAGTAGTTATAAAAAAACATCCATTTGGTCTCAAAACTTTTCTATTATCTATGACCTTATTAAACGATCAATAACAAAACATAGCTAATTAATATAATTGCAGGCCATTTTGCCTTGGACAAAGTATTTATAATAAGGACATTCTGCCTGCAGAACAAAGAGAACGTTAAAAAAAATTAATTTTTCATTCGGAGCTTCATATCCTTAAAACTAGCTACGACTCTAGAAAACCTAACATCTATAGAACATCTTTCAAAGCAACAATTTAGTAAAATATAAGATCTAAAAGAGATATTTACGTTCAATAGAACCCGAGATATGTCGTTTTAAAAAGTGACATACCTTCGAATTCCTCTCGTGTTCAATCCTTAGAATCCAAAATCCTTACTTTGTCACAAATAAAATCATACATAAAGAAAGACCTTAATGTTCCCTATGTAACCGATCTAGCCCGAACCAGATATC
>NW_027115143.1:164941-167541 GCF_000696795.3 Halyomorpha halys
ACTAAATCCTTTTAATTCCATAAGACTCTTCCAGCATAAAGGATTATTAAATTTAGATTTTCTCGTGTTGTTGGTAGTTTTAAAGATGTAAAGCTCCGAATGAAAAATTAATTGTTTTTTTTTTTAATCAGTCATCATTTTTGCAGGAAGGATGATGTAACTGACAGACTCTCATTTCTTTATTAGCAATGCAATAGAGATTCTAAAATGTTTTATATAAGTTTTCATCAGATAATGTCGATTTTTTTACACGGGCTCTCGGACTTAAAAGCAACAAACTTCTTATTGTCATCAAAATTTCAGATGGAAACGTTCTTATCTTTGGCCAAATATCAAATAATATTTTAAATATATTGAAGTGTTCTTACTATGGCTAAAAGAATTGGTTTCGAATTTTTAAAAAGGAAAGACCGTCGAAAAATTCTTGATCGTGTCTTAAAAACACACTCTCTCCCGTGTGTTGATTTAACTAATTTTCTATAAAAAATAATTATTAAAATTCTAAAAGTAATTTTTTTGTAGAATTTTCACCACAATTTAAAAAACATTTCCGCTCCAAATTATTATTTGGGCGCCAAATTTCATCCCTCAAATAATGTTTAAAATTAGATTAATATTATATTGGCATATTAGTTTAATTATATATAATATTATATATTTTTATTTCCTTTCTAAATTAATGTGAATGTATCAAACAAATTTTATATGTTTTAAATATTATTAATTTAAAAAATAAATATTTTTTTTTTTAAATGTAGCTAAGGGCTATATTAGGCACTATTTTTAGAAAAAGCCTTTATAAGTTTTCACCTCTACGAAATTACATATTGAACCCCATATTATTAATAATTATTAAATATTTTGTCTTTGTTTCTATCATTGAGGAATTGATTTGTTATGGCCTTTTAATTGTTTAGAATAAATTTAAATACATGAGAGATAAAAAAATAATATTAAAAAAAGGAACGGCTTAAATAGGGGATGAACGTGGGGTCTTATAATTATGTAGACTGGTCTGTGTGGCGGTGGTGGGGGTTGGTCGATACCCCTCCTTACCTCCCACCACTCCCTTATCATATCTACCCTCGTCGCATTTACACCTTACATGTGATACACCCTCTTCTACTCCTATTATAATCATACATGTGTGTATATATAAAACTATAAAAATCCCATATGTATTTTAAGGTTAATCTGCCCGACTTTATGGGTATCTATATCTATATACGGAGACGTTTGTTGATTTTATAAAATCCAATCTTGTAGATTCAATACCGGCAGGATTATTTTCGCATTTAAAAACATTTTGCATATAATTTTTTTTTTGGGCCCTCTAGATTTCTGTAACCTCCATGAAATTATGTCAGTCTATACGGAAAATATTCAAGACTATTTTAAATTAATGTGTTTTATGTTAATTAATTTTTTCCCAAGAAAAAATGGAATTAAAATTGAAATTCATTGTGTCCACCCCTCGACCCACCACTCCTTGTGGTCACCTTGGACAAGTTACCATAGAAACCAGTTTACTTTTCTATCGTTTTCAAGAATATCTTTAAAACTTTACTCTTGGAACATTCCAGGGTTTTTTTTCTCATTCTAGTTCAGTGGTACTCCTTTTTTATAAGGCATATCACAACTGTAACGAATCCCTTAAAGAAAAAAAATGACTTCAGAAAATCCCAGAGCTTTTCTCTCAGCCGCGTTACTGCTATTGAAAGCCAGTGGAGGCTGAGCAAGAGCCACGCTGCAGATACTTGAGGGAAGAACATGGCCATTGCCAGAACTCCAGTAAAACTATTTATCTCTGGGCCACTGTTGTTTTAACTTTCGGGGAGGATTGTAGGGATGGGATAAGCTAGGTAGAGATAGCTCTAAGGGATTTGGATGATGATGAAATTTCTCATGAAATATAGAGTATTTATATGAAATTAGATCTGGGACAAATTGGATATTAAGATTGGTTATATAGTATTGTTCGTAGGACTTTTGATTGAAATGATAGAATGGGTTTGATGTTACAAGTTTTACCTGTCCCCCACAGTTCTAGTCAAGTTTTACATAAGTCCAGACAGGTTTTAGTCTTGTTTGGTAGAAGATTATTATTATTATTATTGATTATTATCAGCTGAAAACTCAGATTTTCTATTTAGCTATTTATGATATTTTCTGTATCTTAAGTCTAGTATGTGAGTCCCGCGTTAGTATTCTAAATAATTGATCTTAATTGGAACAATATTCGCAAACATACAGTAAATAATTTTTGAATAATTAAGAAGACGGCCAGCTACAACTATTTACTTTCCGACGTATTGCCACACTTTGTTGAGCTTCGTCGGGGCTGTTCAAGTTGATAGGTTTGGCGACTCATATCCAATTAATATTCAAAATCCCATTAATCACCTTTTTGGATAATCTATCAAAGTCGCGCACCATAAATTTTATTATTATTATGTACCAATATAAACAATGGTAAATACAAATAAAAAAATGTGCAATAATCTACAGCGTTTTTCTATTATTGATGATGAATATTTAGTTAAAATCTGTTATTTGAAGGACTTCAGGTTTTGTAAGGAACATTAAAAAAAACATTTATA
>NW_027115143.1:168971-170571 GCF_000696795.3 Halyomorpha halys
CTTTCTGCTCTAAATCATAGATCAAGTAGCAATGTTTTTGTTATAAAATTTTAATTTATTATTATTTAAATAATTTGGACGTATTAAGTAAATATTTTTTTTATTTATTGACATTTAGATGAAATTAAATCTAGTAAATTTGATTTAAGAACATACTGGTATGATACAGACATGTAGAGAAACTACCCAATGGTAGCAATCTATATTCTATGGAGTCCATTTTCTTTTCAGGAGGCTCGGAGGTTTGTCAATATTTTTATGTCACCAGTGAAAATTTTCTTGTCCATTGCTAATTATTATGCAGCTTATTTAATCTTAATTTGCTTTGAAACTAAATTTAAAAAATCGAATAATGTAGCCGATTTCAAAATTCGAACAGATTAAATTTAAATAAACTAGAGTATTTAGATAGTGATTTTTAATTACCTGTTCTCATTGAGGCATGATGCCTGATATAACTTGGGCTACTTGATACAATGGGTTTCACAAAGAATTAGTGTTTCATATTGAGTGGAGTCAGTATCACAGGGCAATAACTGTGGTCAAATGAGAGCCTGGTTAAGGGCACGTTAAACAAGATGAGCTTGGAAAAAAAAGGGCTCACCTTTGTTGACACAGTGGCTACGAGAGGGCTCTGCTGATTGCTTTGTTGATTACAGGGCAGTCTGCATGACAAACAGTCGTCTACCTGCTGGCTACCTGGAGTCCAAGGTCATCTCAATGTTTATATTTTATCTATTTCAATATAATAAATAATAATTAGATATGAATGAATTGCATGTGCTCTTGTGCATATTTAAACCAAACAGATCCTTGGTAATTTGTTTGGTAAATAATAGAGAGGAAACCACACAAGTATCGAAGTCCAAATGCCTGGTTTGTGCCGAAAAATACGGATAATTAAAAATATGTATCTACAAATAATAATTTAATAATTTATTTATTGTTATTTACAACTGTATACATATATACGCATCAAGTAAGTTTTCTGTAAGTAATTTTATGACATGACACAAACATGTGAAGAATCTGCCCATTGATAGAACCCCAAAAACATTTCTAAAGGAGAAGATCTCGAGGCCATCTTCTTTTCAGACGCCTAGGAGCATTATTAGGTAATGAAGGAGAAGCCAGGTTAGAAACAAGTGGATTTGGGTGGTTGAGAAGTTTGTTATGGAAGGAACGGTATCTGGATTTGGCCAAATCGGCAACATATGGAACATTGAGGTCCTGATGGATGACTTGATTTGTGACAAAGTAAGGAGCATAAAGGATTTTACGAAGGCTTTTGGACTGTATGAGTTGAATTCTGGAGGAATTTGATAGTTTAGTGGAGCCCAAAAGCTCAACTCCGTATGTCCATAGGCCTTATAATAGTCACGTAGATCAGTCTTTTGTAATGGATTGGCAATTTAGACCGTTTGTATAGTAAATGTTGCAATAGTCTGAATCTACGAGCAGTTTCTTGTCTTTTTAGTCTTGTATGAGGATTCCATGTCAGTCGTTTGTCGAGATGTAGTCCTAAGTAAAGGATTTGTTCGACAGGAATATGTGGGGTATTATTAAAGGATACTGTAGGGCAAGAGGTCATGGGTTTACG
>NW_027115143.1:171356-173970 GCF_000696795.3 Halyomorpha halys
CGATTTCTAGCCTAGAGACTGTCATTAAATCTTAAGATTTTTACCTTTCTGCTCTAAATCATAGATCAAGTAGCAATGTTTTTGTTATAAAATTTAAATTTATTATTATTTAAATAATTTGGACGTATTAAGTAAATTTTTTTTTTTTATTTATTGACATTAAGATGAAATTAAATCTAGTAAATTTGATTTAAGAACATACTGGTATGATACAGACATGTAGAGAAACTGCCCATTGGTAGCAATCTATATTCTATCGAGTCCATCTTCTTTTCAGGAGCCTCGGAGGTTTGTCGGGAATGGAGGAGGAAGCAAGGTTAGGAACAAGTGGGTTTGGGTGGTTATTTAAGTAAATACTATAAAACTAAAAAATACTCATTTATTTTGTTTTTTCTACTTATAATCAGTATTTAAAAAAAAAAAATAGATAATGCTGAATATAGGGACACAGTACTACTACTTAAATATTACCCCGTAGTATTTAATAGATTCAAGAACAAGATGTTTATATTTTATTTTTATCAGATATCTCCAACGTTCTGCAAAAATTTTATGGTATAAAATGGACCACTCCCTTCTACTACAAAAATCAGATTCTTTTCCTAATGGAACCACATTTAAGGGAATTACCGCGTTTTAATGTAATTTATAGTTTTTTATATTAATTATCAAATGTTACGGAGCATTAGACCTATTTTATTGTCAGAGGTAATCAATTTGGTTTTAGGGCTTTTATGATACCCTCCGAGGTGCCTTTGAATGAGTCACTAACAACACAACCTCATGCGCCCAATGATCCTTTAATATAACTTTCACGGTTATGATTTCTCTCATTAACGTCTCTATCACGGTATACGGACTGAACAGTGGTTAAATTACGCGGCAAACCTTCCCCTCCAACCACTGACGCAATTTCCCTCCCTCAGAGACATTGTATTGACTCCTGTGTTTATGCATAAGGGAGAAGCAGTGGCTAAACGTAATATCGAGGACTGTTTGCCTCAGGGCACTCTCAGCCTTGTTTATAACCGCCTCTAAATTACTTTCTGCCAGAAATTGTAGGGAGGGGGGCGCGCCCCGAAACGATACGGCCAATAAACAAAGGGCTCATATCTATTATTGAGGATAGGAGACGCCACGCGAGGTCTCGGTCCTCTCCTTCTATTATTCAATTTAATTACCCCTCACTTACTCCTTAGCGAGCTGGAAGCTGGTGAATAATTTTCCAGGCCCCGTATTCTGGAGCTCATCTTTTCCGAGGGGTTTCATGAATAAAGACTAAAAGTAGGAGCAGCCCGGACTGGTTTCGAATCCACAGGGTAATCTCGGAGTCATGAATAGATTCTCAAGTCTTGGGCGCTGAACCCTACGGATTCACATTTACAGCGATCAAATAAAATTTGGTAATCGCATTTTATTTTGGTATTAATGAGACTATTGAAAAAGTTACTTTTTATCACCAGAGTTCTAAATCTATTGGGGTGTGTACGTAACTATCACTAACCCCCCATGAAATACCAAAATATAAAACATCAAAATATCAACCAAACAATATTTCTTTCTTTTTTGTTGCTATAAAACTTCGTAGTTTAGTATTTCACGAGGTATGAATAAGGAATATCAACTTAATTTCTGTCAAAGAAACATAAACATCAGCTTAACAAAAGAAAAAAAGTAATTGTTAATTATTTTATATTAATTAAAAACATCAAATCTGTACCGTTACAACCAATGAAGGGTCAGGGACGCAGTTGTTTATCAGGAAGACCGATGGTTGTGTAAGGTGTTTGGTTAGAATGGTACTCGATTGATTCCACTAAGGGAATCTACTTTATGCGACCAGGTGAGCTCCTACTACTGAACCCACAGAGCTGACTCGAACCCGTGTCCTTTGAGTTAGAAGAGCATTATATCAATATAACAACCATATTCAATCATAGAATTCAATCATATTTTGTATTTATCAAATGTTTATTATTGCTAATAAAGGTATCAGGTTGTTTATTTCAAACAAGCAAAATTAAATGTACTTTAGGGGAAGATTTTTGAAAATTCGGCATTTAATCCATGTAAAACTATTTTAATAAGGATAGCACCCTGATGATATTGAAGATTATTTGATTCTACATTGACGTATATTTTTATGAGAAAAGCGAAATAAATATGCAAAATCGATTTTATAAAGTTGCACTTCGGGCCAGCTGATTTTATCAATTAAGTTGATTTAACATCTCAGGCATAGAACTTCTTTAAAAAAGTGATTTAACTTGTATAAGGCTTTTTGAGTTGCGCATTTTAGATATACATACCATATTTCAAGACTTGGTTATTTAGTCTCAAAACATGTATTTTCGACGCAAACTCAATTTCGAAATTTTCACGATCGGATTACTTCACTTTACTATATATTCCATGTATAGGCAAAAATAGTATAAATTTTTTTTTAATTATTTATTTAATGTAATTTACAACTGTACAAAATAAT
Organism: Halyomorpha halys; assembly: GCF_000696795.3. Lineage (NCBI taxonomy): Eukaryota > Metazoa > Arthropoda > Insecta > Hemiptera > Pentatomidae > Halyomorpha > Halyomorpha halys. The sequence goes on from NW_027115143.1 coordinate 173,842, forward strand.
ACGATAGGTAAATATTAGAAGGTCCCGTGGCCACCTTCTTTTTAGACGCCTCGGAGGATTATCAGGGATTGTTAAGGATGAAAGATTAAGAATTAATGGGTTAGGATGGTTAAGGAGTTTGGAATGAAA
>NW_027115143.1:174020-174275 GCF_000696795.3 Halyomorpha halys
TAAGGAGTTTGGAATGAAAAGACTCATATCTGTTTTGGGTCAAATCTTCAACGATGGTAAGGTCTTTGTGACAACGATGTTAAGGTCTTAATCTGGGATGTTAAGGTCTTTGTGAATGAGTTTATCTGTGAGGTTATAAGGAGCATCAAGGATTTTACATATGATTTTGGATTGTAACAATTGAATGCGGGAAGAATTTGATGGTTTGGTGGGGCCCCAGAGCTCAATTCCATATGTCCAAATTGGTCTGATTAT
>NW_027115143.1:175113-180806 GCF_000696795.3 Halyomorpha halys
TCAAGGATTGGATAGAGGCGTTTTAATAAGAGTTTTTCTAGGATTTTGCACATAATGGGAAGGAGCGAAGTAGGACGATAGGAAGATGGATATTCAAGTGGCTTGGAGGGTTTGGGAAACATTTTTATTATAGACATTTGGTAAGTAAAATTAAAAAGTATAAATATCCAACATGTTACTGTTTCTACCAGAGGGAGGAGTTCGATATATATATTGTCGATTCAACTTGTAACATCGACTACTTATGAAATAAGAGCGTGCATGAACAGAGGGGCAAATGCCAAATGTATCCTGTCAATATATTTCTATTTACTTATAGAATTTCCTATTTTATTTTTTTTTTTTTTTTTGGTGCAGTCAAAAACATTTTTTTAATTATGAAAAAATAATATATTTCAAAATAAATTTTTATTAAATGTTACTACAATGTACCATTATTATAATAGTGTAAATTATTTGTTCACAACAAAAATTAAATGGTTCGTTTTTGTGAGAAAAATTTCAAAGTAAACAACCGGATGAAACTTGAACTCTGCCTGGAGATATATCAAAATAAAAACGAAAATTTCAATTGAAGTATTAAGAGATTTCAGACACAAGTTTCCTAAAACCTCAGGCAAATTATTTCACGAGATCAATTTTAGGAGGTTACGGAACATAGATTCTACACATCTAAGCAAAAAAAATAAAAATAAAATATTGTAATGTAAAACTATGCAAGTTAAGATGTAAAAATATTATTTAAAAAGGATATAAAAGAATCATACCTTTGAAAAAATAAAACTATAAAATACTAATTAAACAGTTCAAATAATGAGTCAATTACGTTAATATAAATATGAAGAAAGTTAAGACGAAATTTCATAGCGTACTGGACTGATTCAATACTTCAGCTATGATCTAATGTTCTCCATTAAAAAAAAAATTATGTAATTAAAAAAAAAATGAATTGGTAATTCGAATAAAATAATATAATTATAAACTATCGAGATCATCGATATACTGTTAAAAACATCGGTAGCCGCACGAAAGCGGCTGAAACCTTTAAAAGGTTAATATAATGAATTTCCTAGTGTAAATAAGTAAAATTTGTTTGAAATAATAGAAACAATTTTTGTTTTCTAAAGGTTTTGAAAAAAAAAAAAATCAGTTTTATTGTTTATTTAATTTGTATAAATATTATCGCTGGTCTGAAAATAAGGGGGAAATCCATGCTCTTGTCCTAAAAGACATTTCTATATATTTTTATTATAGAATTAACTTTTTAATAATTTTCAAGGTATTTTTTATGTAAAGGAAAAAATTGAAATATTTATTAGCAAAGTTTCAAATCTTAAGTACAATATTAAATTATCAATATGCAACTAAATTTAGATTTAAAAAGGTTTGTCTGCCGAGTTTCATAGAAGACGCCCTCGCAGAGACTCTGACTCACGGATTTTTTCAAATCCTGTTTACAGCTCGTTATAACATTTCCTTTGCTATTGTTACGATCCGATCCGACAAAGTCCACTGTACGGGAGGGGACTCGACCCCAGTCAATAGATCTCCGAGCCGACCGCTCCGCAGACAACAAGCTCAGAGAGTTTAAATATTGACTATCTGATTAACCGAGCTACTGTGGAGATGGGAGGGAGTAGGCCTTTTGTACAATATTTAATTAAAGCATGGACCGATAGATGGAGCTCCAATAGCCGCCGCATACCTTACCCTCCCCGCTCTCCCCCATCCAACTTCTTTTCATTATCCTTATTACCCTTCGGCAAGCTGGGGCTCCTTTGTTAGTCCAATATAGCCTCATTATGTTTGGATTAGGGCTAATTGTGGAAGGAGGTCAGCCTCCTTGCTGCGGCTATTGCTTACAGTCCTCTTAACTGCATAACTAAGTCTGGCATTTAAAAAACCTATCAAATATCAATAAGAAATAAAGAATATATCACGACAATCAGTTAGTATGGTTAATTTTTTTTTTATCAGATATTAAAACCTACTGTTCTGTTCAAACGGAAGATTCAAAACATATGGCTGATTGTACCACCAGCGCCCCATGTGGCTGAGAAAAGAAAACGCACTCACACTGGCTAGCGAGGCCTGGCCAGAGGCGGTCTTCCTTTCTTCACCTCTTTTCTGCAATAAACAATGAGTGAATAAGGACACTTTCGAAGAGCCCTCAGGGAGACATGGAAGTCAAGAAACAAGAAGCATTAAAGCATGGGGTAAATCCACATATTTCCACATAACTAGCTCCATCACCAACATCATCAATAGTCACCATCATCATTAAATCCCAGTCAAAATTAATTTAACTATCTCTAACAATAAATATTCTATATCGGCCATTCTTCATACCTATAATAACAATAGATTTAGTGTCTAACCAGTCTATCTTGTTCAACCAACTTAAATAAATTATTCTCCTGTCACTTTATACCTTATTATTATTATTATAGGCGCGACAGACCAGAAGTCCAAGGCCTCGCGCGACGTGCGCAGGAAATACATCACGCGTCTCATGACGAGGTTTTTTTAGTGTGGGTTCGTCACTCCCACGCCTATTTTTGTGAGTGCCACCCATTAGCTTACGGGTCTGACAAATGCCCGTGGGGGAGGTTTTGAGTGAGTATTGCATATTTATATGCTTGAAAAAATCCCGGATAGAGCCGGGGACTCGATCTCGTAACCTTTGGGTTGGCAGACAGGCACGATAACACGCTGCTACCGTGACCCCATTTTCACTTTATACCTTATTTTATCGAATTAATTTCATACAGTCCATTACAAATTCAACTAACGATTCAAAAGTGAAGGACTGAAAAGTGTCAAAAGTGAAAAATAAATCAAATAATGTAAATAAATAAATAAACCAATAGTATTAAAAAGATTGGAGACTATTTGAAAAATGAGTAAAAAATGTAATTCTGTGTTGTAGTTACAGATACATTTCGTTAATACGAAACTATGTGAATATAGGTTACGTTTTTCGTGTTCTCGTGCCTTCTCTGAATACCACCCTTGACATAAAAGGCCACTCTTTTAAGAAAGTTGAAAAAAGTGCTTTTTAGGACCTCATTTTTGAGTCTTAATTTCGAAAGCCTTCTTAGAGAAGACACCCGACAGCCGAGACATTGATCTACGATGGAAGAGAGATTAGGGAGAGCGATATGGCTGGTACTATCAGTTATGAGGAGGAAGTTAACTTTAGACCGTTAACGCCTTGAGCCCCAACTCAGTGATTAATTATAGCGAGATCAGTTTGGGCCCCCCGCCTTTTGCCAGAGCACGTCTTCAAACATACACCTCAATTTGAAGGCTTTGTTCAATATCTAAAAGCAAAATATGGCCCAAGCTCTCCGTTCATAAAACAGAAATAAGCTGAAACTTCAATATACCGAAATAATTACGATAAATGAATCCAAACAACGTCGCATAAGCAGGGTTCTTCTTGCAAATTCAAAAAAATCAAATAAAACGAGGTTTTATAAGGTGAATCAGGCTTCGTTTTAGGAGCAAGAGAATACAAAAAATAGAAAAATAGTTTTTAACTTACAGTAAAGAGCTGTAGTGTAAAACTAGGCAAGTATCTTTCCTTTGATTGGCCCCGATTATTATTGGCTTATGTAAGACATGTCGATCCTTCTCTGCTAAAGGTTCGTTTTTGTAGGATAAATTTCGAAGCAAGTAACCACATCCGGATGAACTTTGAGCTATGCCTGGAGGAATATCAGAATTAACACCAAAAGTTGAACCAAATTAATGAGAGAATCCAGACGTAACAATTTCTAGGAAAAACTTAAAAGGTAATTGACAATTTATTTCACAGGATCGGTTTTAGAAGATTACGGGACATAGATTTGAGACATCGAACCCAAAACAAATTAAAAACTGGCTGTAATATAAAACTGTGTAAGGTAAGAAATATTATAATTACTATTATTAAAACCATTACTCCAGAAAAATTATGACAAAAAAAGAATTAGACTTCATAATAAGTCATCATGTTTAATATAAATATGAAGTTAGGACGAAATTTTATTGCGTACTGGACTGATCCAGTACTACATCTATAATCTAATTTCTCCATCTAAGATAAAAATTTATGTAATTAAAATCAGATAAAAAAAAATAAATTAGCCAATTAAATAAAAGAATGTAATTTCAAACTATCTAGATCACCAACACATTAAGTTTAAAAAAAATAAAATAAAACAGGATTTTTATCCTTACTTTTCATGCGAATAAGTTCGAGTTATGAAATTCATTAATTTTCAAGAAGAGTTATAACATACGGAGTTGCTACTAATACATATTTGAAGTTTCACGGCCCTACAGGCATTCTCATCCAAAACCCATATTAAAGGTATGCCAAAGTCTTAACTGAAGGGGAATCCATATCATCATAAAAATCCAAGATACACAATTATTGAGAATCATCTGTTCAAAGATTTGAGAACATGTTAAGTCCCTACCGTGTGAGAGTTGGATTGGAACACGGCGCGAGGAAGAAAGTAATCCGAGAGAAAAAGAGTGGAATCAACATTGGATTATATTAGGAAAGTACTTACTAAGTCTCGCTATTCCTTGTAGGGTCCTCCTAGCCAGGACTTTCGCCTAAGGAGGCCGCCAGTGTAAGCACAAAATGAAGTTTCAATACTAAGTTACAGTAAAGTTAAATAAAAGTGATCATAGGTTATTGCCTAGTATACCGATGCCCCTCATCGTCGGGAGGGGTTCGAAACAAGTTCACTCAAGTTCTAATAAGACTTGTACTACATACTTGAGAAAACTGGAATAGTTTATAGTAAACTGTAATATAAGATATATATATATATATATGGTTTCGGAGGCCAGAAAATGCTAATGATATTAAATTTGAGAAAATCGTAAATAAATAGATGAGAGATATAAAAAATTAGGTACAAAGTTAAATCAGGACTGATCCGCTAGATGGAGCACTTAGGTTAGAATTTTAGGCGGGAACAGGGCGCCGCCATATTGCTACGGAGCTAGTCTTGGGCCAGTACAGGACTTCTATTCCTACTAACATGCATAACTCTTTCATGAAGTTTGGACAAATTTAAAATATTGCTCTTTGGAATCAAGGAGAAACAAGATTTCTTGCTCTAGTCATTTTAAGCACAAAGGAATGCAATTTGTTTACTCTGTTATGGCAATGCATGCAAGTCCCTAAATTTGAACTATATTATAAAATTAACAAATTATTTTTATTCTTTTATGAATTCATCCCGTTTAAGTGACAACCGAATAATAATTAAAGAATACGATTTGTATGATTTTGATAATCGATAAAACTTAAGAAAGGTGATTGTTAAATGCATGAAGACCCCTTGAACAATATGAAGCACTTTTCGTGTGATGAAATCCATTAATACTTTAAAGTGACGTTTTACATTTAATAATTTAAATCTCATTACCAGTGACGCAGTGAGAGAGATGCGCTGGGATTTCAAAGAGCTCTGCTCTACCTCTCATGCGTGCGGGATAGAATGAGCTCTGGGATCCTCAGGGCGATAGTGTAAATACTGTATATACAAGTACAAATGTTACTTAGTGATTATTTTTATTATTACTATATATTTTTTTTCTTTTCATCTACATAGTTTGATTTTTATCCTTCTGTTTATATATATTTAGGGAGAGATTTTATTTATTTTATTGTAATTTTTTTTCATTTA
>NW_027115143.1:180884-181407 GCF_000696795.3 Halyomorpha halys
TATAAATAAATAGATATTATTATATATTTTGCGCATTAAAAATATTATATATACGAAGAGTTTAATGAGGGTTACCCTAAAAATATGTCGTACTGATTATTACCATTCTGAGTAACGAGATCGCTCGTATGTTCAGCTTGATTTTGACCGCACTTCCAATATTAATTTAAATGAAAGCTTTTACGAAGTCGGGTAAGCTTTTGATAAGGATGAGAGAGACGAATCAGTTTCATATTAATATGGATTCATGGAATCATTGGATTCTATATTAGGCTTTGTCATTGAGATGTTTTCTAGCAAAAGTCATCATGTAATAAGTATTTTTGGAGTATGTCATGAAGGTTAGTTAAATTTTTAATAAAAGTTTTTATTCTTAAATACTTGGCAAAAGAAAATACAAATATTTAAATAAATTGGAATAGTTTTTGATGTAGAATGTAAGTTTGTCTAAAAAAAATATTTACTTCAGAATATAATATTGACTCTTATAAAATCTTTATTATTATTAATTTTATTTATTGAT
>NW_027115143.1:181473-191035 GCF_000696795.3 Halyomorpha halys
ATTAAATAAAAAAAAATTAAAACACACTTTACACAAAAAAAAAATTGAAACACTAAAATTACATTAGTGTTTGAATTTTTAAAAGCACATTGCCTTCTTTATAAATTATAACTCCTCTTCAATTTTTATTCTTTTTTAATTTATTTTTTTTTTATCATTTGCTTTTACTTTTATCATACCATAGGCGTTGATGACCAGAGGGTTTTAAGCATTTAAGCAACAATCAACAACAACCTATTTGTATATAAACACAAAGATAAATAAAATGAACATAATCGAACTATGTACATAAAGAGATAAGAATGAAATAAGTAAAATTTTGAATATAACAATAAAATAAAAACACGAATCACATTTATTAATTAAATTATTACCTGCTACTGTTAATTTATAACAGTTATTATTATGTATCCTCCACAATGCTGCTAAGAAAGACCCGGGTTCAACTCCGGCTGGGTAGATAATTATTTTCTGTTACACTGTAGTCGTGAGTCAACCCTGTGGGTTATGGAGCCCTCCTTAGGTCCACTCAGCCTCATAAAGTGGGTACCTTCAATTGGGGAGAAATCTGACGGTTGACCATGACCTCATTTAGTTAAATTAATAGATTTTTTCAATTATATTCATTTTGATTTATCTTTCCAGTTAATTAGTTTAGTTAATAACTGATCGGGGTCGTCCGTAGCTCAGATCTGCGGGCGGCGCCGGTTCGAATCCGGCCTGGGTCGTTGAGATTTTCTATTTAGTTGCGGTCCCACAAACTGAAAAACTTGACTCCCCAACATGGTTAGGCAGTAGAGCACTTCAATGGGAGTATTAGGGCGTGGAAAAAAAAAATTAAAATTGTTTTACTCTTACGCTAACTTTAACTTTGTTTCATTTCATTGTAGCCCTGATGAAGAACTATAAAGTAGGTCGAAACGTCGGCAGAAAATTAATAAATGGTTATTACAATTTTTCTTCCTTCTTGATCGCTGCCCTGACAGCACACTCTTCTAGTTCACATATGGTCATTCATATTCTTAATTGTATTTTTATATCCTTCTAATAGTTACCAAACTGATTTCAATGATTAGGACACTCCACGTTTATATATCAATTTCCAACCGCAGACACTCCATCACCGTACTGAAAGAAAAAGAGAAGGATAAAACCCTCGTCAAAGACCGCCGATGACAAAGAGGCCTTCAGAGGGACAGAACTTTATTAAAAAGCTGTCGCGGCGGCAGCCATGTAAGCTATGCCTCCTAAATCAGCACCTCCCCCCCCCCCAGCTACCCCTCAGAGCTAATCCTCCAGATTTGTTGTCGGCTATTTCCGTTGAGGGGGGATGTTTACCCTCCTCCTGAAATATGACCGCTTTATTTTCGGCTTTCACTTTGATCCCTACATCATTTTTTCTTCCTCTCGAATCCAATCTCCATAGTGAGGCCCCCTCCCAATTACTATCTCGCCCAGGCCGGGTTATGGCACATCTTCTCTCCTCCACCCTGACTGATTGGCCTCTTTCTTCGGCTCCCGAAGGCCCTGCCAATCCGAGCTCCCAGCAGTACTTTCTAGACTCTGTTTACTACAGCGCACAATGATTCAATACAATATTCAAGAATATCCAGTGGATTATAAAAATTGTTTTAGCTAGTTGGTTGTGAAATTCTGTTGAGTAGAGTTTTGGATAATTTTCCATCTATGTTCTTACAAAAGAGTTATTTCATGTCACATATACCCTACTACTGAAATGCCTACTCGTTTTTTGAATTACACAGATGTACAATGCTGACAAATGGGCCCAAAACAGAGTACGATAAGTTTTGGTATTGCTGTAAAAGCTTGGGATGGATCAAAATCTACTGATATATCACCTGGATTATTTACTGGATCGTTACTTACGTCTGGGTTATATTCAGTTTTATGAAAGTTTTTTTTTTCCAAAGACCCACTTTGAAATATTGTTTTCTATTCAGCAGAGGCTGCGTAGTGGGGTTTCACTTTTATTTGGGGTTATATTTTAAAACAGGAATTTAGTGATTGGGTTAAACTATGTGATAATTGGACTGTTACCACCACACTGGTGGGGGCGCTGGTTGCAACGACTGGAATAGAGGGTTAGGCATTATAATTTGAGTTAAACTATGTGATATTTAATGGTATTGGGGTATACTGTAGTATAGTATGGGGTACTAGTATTAGTCAGCGAACTTAAAAACTAGGCCTATATCTAGGACTATTTACACAGATTGTCCAAGTGGCTATAATGCTCCCTGTTACCACCACACTGGTGGGGGCGCTGGTTGCAACGACTGGAATAGAGGGTTAGGCAAATGTTTCAACAAGTCCAGGAATTTAATATCTCTCCTCCCAATGAAGTCTGGGACCGTTGGAACATCCAGTAATTTGTAAAGTGTAAAAGTTCCGCTTATCCTAAGATTATATCTTCTTGGCCTATTTATATTTCAATCCCTAAGAACCAAAAAACCTTCCTATATCATTGATTCTCTGGAACACATGATCCCATCCTACCGATTTGTACATCCCTTCCCATAGAACTGCCTCCTTTGACAAATCTATAATATAAACGTATTATAAATAAAATACGAACAAAAAGATACATATTTATCTAAGCCTGATGTTTATTATTTACAAGTTCTTGGAAGATTTACGGATGGACATGGATTAGAAGTTCCAAAATGAGGTTGCTCGAACAGGAAAGGATTTGTCAAAGGAGGCAGTTCTATGCCAATTATATTTATATAAGGACGTTAGTATTATAACTCATTTTATTATAATTATATCCTTAAGATTTATTATTTGTTAGAGGATTTATTTTTTTTTTTTATTACCTTCTATGTTGGTTTATTTTATTTATTATTATCTCTGTATTTGATAATTATGATTTTGTTTAAACTTGTAAATTTGTATAATAGTAATTGTACCTTTTGTTTATTATTTTAGCTTACTAGTACTTGTTTTTTTTTATTTTGGTTCTTATTTATTCGAAATTAGTCACTTTATGATTTATAATATGATATATAGTTTTAATTTATTTGTTCTATTTATATTTTATATATTATCTTAATTATTATTGTTTGTCTATTATCTTGTCAAATTCATAATTATAATAATACTTTTTTTATTTTGATTTAATTTTTTTATATTACTCTAGGGTTCTAAAGCATAATTCTGACATCTATAATATGAAGAATAATATTTATAAAGGAATCTGTCCCAGGATAAATAAATAATATTATTTTTATTATTATTGATATAGCATTAAAATAAAAACATTAATTAGATTTATACTATTAATAAAAAATAATTTAAATTCTCTTCAGTAACGTTGAAATACGCAAACATGGGATAGTAGTCTACCCGCTCAACACGACCGAAAATCCTTGGAGGAATCACTGAGCCCCTGATGGGGGTTTCATTGGCTGCCGAGGAGTTCGCAGGCGGGTGATACGACGTAGGGGAGTTTAAAGTCGGGGTGCGGAAGGGAAAAAGTGTTTGAAATATTGTGGGAGGGGGGCGAGGGTAAGTGAAAACGAGAAGAGGTAACATATGGAAAGGGGAAATAGCTACGGGGCTCTTACACTCCTGCTTCTGATTTACTGTTCTCGGGTTGACTTTTTAGTTTGTCGGGGTCTCTCCACGATATATCATTTAGTGCTACTTATCAAGCGGGTCATTAGTGAACGAACTCTACGCACGGATCTCTTATAGTACAAGAGCACAAGGGCAGGAAAAAACATTTTCTTCACCCCAATTTTGGATTATTTTAATGAAAACTATGTACAACTACTAGCCAAAATTGACGAGTCTAACAAGTATAGGTTGGGGGAAAAATGGCGGCTGCTTCAAAGCGTTAAAAATAATTATTTTTTCAATCTAAGCTCCATATCTTTAAAACTGCCATCAACACAAAAAAAAACCCTAATAGAACATCACTTAAAGTAGAGTAAATTTTCTAAAATTTAAAGCCCTAATAGAGCTATTGACGTTCATTAGTTTCCGAACTATAGCTTTTTAGAAAGCAACATTTCTTAAAAAATGCAATGAAAAATTAGAAGTTAGTAAATTTATTTCGATAAATCTATATCTCTGAAATCATAAAACTTACATATGTCTATTAGCACTCAAATTAAAGCTAGTATGTATAATGTAGTATAAATCTGTTCATAACACTTATATTCGCAGTAGTAGTTTTCATATTTGCTAATTTTAGTACTAAATTTAGTAACTTCTGATTTTTCATTACATTTTTTATTAAAAAATGTTTTCTTTTTACAAACCTATATCTCGGAAACTATTGGATGTAAATAGCTCTATTAGGACGCGTATTTCAGAACATTTACTCTACTTTTAATTATGTTTTATTAGGTTTTCTAGTGTTGTAGGTAGTTTTAAAGATATAAGCTCCGAATGAAAAATTAATTATCTTTAACGTTTTAAAACAGCTACCATTTTTTATCCCCCCTACCTATACTTGTCAGGCTCTTAGAAGATAAGTACTCTTTAGACAAGTAGTTATATATAGTTTTCATTGAAGTAATCAAAAATTGGGGTAAAATATCGAGTTTTTTTTCTCCCTGGCTCTTTTACTACTAAGGTGAACGAAAAATATTGCTAGAAAGTAAAAAAAAAAAAAAACTATAAAAAGCCTTCTAGAAAAATTGGTGACGACTGCAAGAGAATATTTTTTGTTGATATTGTATGTTGATACACAAAAATTAATGTTTGCCTTCGTAAATAAACCTCACTATGAGCCTGCTGAAAAAAAATATTTGTATTCCTATTTGCAAGTGTATTTGAGAATGTTTTGACGATCCAGATGGAAGTAATGATTTGATTCTGTAACAACTTCAACTCCCAAGGTATATATGATGCGTATAAGCCAGCTTTGTTTCACTCGTTTAAAGTTAATAATACTCTGTAACGGTAAAAAATCAAAAAAATCGGCTCAAAGACTTATTTTTGAGGGTTCCATAGAAGCGGCTTCTCAGGTAGCAGAATACTTTTTATAAAGACATTTTTTTTTTATTTTTAATGATACTTTTGTAGTAAAGTTACTAATCCCTACTCATTTCCACTAATTGATAACAAGAAAACACACAATAGGAGAATTCATGATCTTGGGTTCAATGTAAAATGTTTTACCAGGTTAAATGTTATAAGTATAGGATTGTGAGCAGCCCTATTTAAAGTTATGTTAAATGTTAAATGCATAAGAGCTCCTAGCGGATTTTCTGAGCAACTTGTTTTATAATCTTTCTTCCCAAAACTCCATGTTATTGTTTACTTATAAGTTTTAACTAAACTAATTTATTACAACATGCCTAAAATAAATGAAAAGTAGAAGTTGTGTGAAAGTATGGCTACTGAGTGCCTTGTTGATCTTCTAACTTGTGAGGAAGAGAATCAAGATGAGCTAATTGACAACTGTCATTACACTATTGTTGTCTATTGCTTTATTAGTTTAAAAAACACCCAAAACAATGCTAACAAAATCAAAACGCAAACTACGAGCTATTAACCAAACATAACAAAGAAAACGTTGGCGAGCACAGCTGGTCTGTTGCGTGACGTCATACTCCATTTAACAGACCTATTGACAGACTCAATCATGTTATATGTTATATCGTTTTAACATGGTAAAAGAAGGAATTATTTCTCCATTTAACACGCTTTTACATGTTGAACTTAAAATCATGAATACCCCTATTAATGGAACGTGATCTGTAAGAGAACAAGAAGGAAAAATCTGTTGTGCGCATCTCACAACTTTCTCTTTTAAATTAAATTATTCCCAGTACTTTTCAAGAACTTATCTCTTTATTATTCAGGCAGGCAATATTTCCCCTTACTATAGTCAAAGTAAAATCTCAATATTGTGATAAGAACCATGTAAAAAATAATTGATATTGTTTAATAATCTGGATTGACTATGAAGTAAATGTATTGTATTGCTCACCAGAACCCAAATTACAGTAAATACTAACATTATTAATAATTTTTTTTACCAGTGAATTTTTGTTTTATTGCTCCGTTTTCTTCTTTTTTAATATGTACTATATTAGACGGTTGATTAATTGCTTTGTACGTTTCATCATCGGGGTCTCCAGGGACGGATCTGTCACCCGATTTTATGAAGAGTTGCTTTACCCCTCCTTCCGTCGTAAATATTTCTTTGCATCCTTCCACTACTCACTTATCAACCCCACCATCCATCGTACATGTGTGAACTTCAATTTGAATCCTTTGGTACATTCCCGCAATACCCGCTCACAGCCTTCAGTCTTACATGTAACTGCCCATCGAACCATTGCCTGTTCGTTCCTCTTCCCTGTGGAATTATATTCCCTCCTTCATTCACTGCTATAATACTCTTCAAACCCTGTATTTTTAATCACCTACTGTCCATCCCGCAGCATTCCTGAGGAGCAACAATTAAAAGCTTCAAACAAATTTTTAAATTGATAGAAAGATGGATGCAATTTAACATAGATATTATTAGACGTTTTCATTATCTATAGAATCTGAAAATATATATATATTTTCGAACTTTGATCTTTTCGATTTTCTTTTAATCTTGTAAATAGGTATATAAACAATAATGGTTCATTTTTGTTAAATATCTTTAGCTCATTTGTGTTTGATTCCTTTTCATTTCAGTCATCCTATAACGTATTAGATAATGTATGCTTTGGTTTATCTGTTTGTATGCTTCGGATATATATTTTACGGATGACTATTTCTGCTTCTTTGTTGTAGTTGCCATAACTTTCAGTATTGTGGTTTTAAGGAAGTATACTCATTGATTCATCACTCTCCACGCCATTAAATATTCCTCTGATACTCCACGAGCGGCCGATCTCTACCCTGAACCCTCCGGATTTAGAATGCCTCAAGAACATGAAATATCCAAGAGGGAATGATAGAGACCCCATAAGCAGGACGACAAGATGGTGCCTTGACCCCTGTTTGAAGTGGAAATCCTCTACCATATTCGGGACGGGAGAGGATATATTATTCAGGAGGTAGCCCTGCATCGGTAAGTAGGCGCCGTCCTAGCGGGCGTCTTCGCTCTCGGGGATGGTCATCCATCAGCTCCCTCTGGCGGCTCTCTTTCATATTTATTTGATGAAAGAGGATGGGATCATTTTATTAAAAAGTTATTGTAAGAAATTAAAAATAATTATTTTTAAAAAAGTTCCTGATATGTGCTGAATAAGTTAACTGTTTGGGCGCCAAAACCATAAGAAAATTAAATTACAATTAGCTATACTTGATCTGTTGATGGATAAACTAATTTGGGTTGATATTTAAGTTTGTGGGAGTTACAATATACATTCATTGTGACTAATCGTTCTTTAGTTTGAAATAGTAATATTTAAAATAATTATTAATTCAGATGCCCCTCAACATAGTATTGGATCTGTTCAAGGACAGTATTTATTTATCGTTTATTATTAAATACCTATCCACCGAGGTGAAACAATACTACGGAACTAGACCAGTAACAAGGGTCCAGGTTCATCTGCGACAGGTAATTATTTTATATTACAGTGTAGGCGTGAGTCAACGCTGTGTTCTGGAGCTCTACCGAGGTCCACCCAACCTCATAAAGTGGGTACTCTTAATTGGGTAAAAATCTGGTTTTTGTTTTGCTTCCTTACTAAGGACTGACCTCATCAGTACGTCCAAAAAGACTTCATTTTTTAATGTTAAACAGTATTTTTGTAGTAAACCTATGACAACCACCTCATGGAAAGAAAAATGCTACTAAAAATTGAATAAACATAAATATTTAAATAAACAATTACTGAAATGTACTAACATATTTTTGATGTTTAGTCTAATCGTCCTTAAGGCTATAATAGAGCATCTGAGGCGTGTGTCACAGAGAGCTTGGTTCTGGAGGTTGTTGGTTGGAATCCCACCTGAGTGGGTCACAATTTATTTCTCAGCGGCCCCGAGATGTGTATAGGTTCTCACTGGAGGAGTTACGCCATAAAAGTATTATAATAAGACCTATTTGAACTTCGGGTCTCCATTAAATTATTGAATTCCTCTCGTATCCCATCCTTACAACTTAAATGCATATTATTTTGTCAAAAATATATTTATCCGTTGATTGGAGGTTTTTGTTTACTTTAATGTTTCATATGTTACTGATTAGAACCGGATCTTTCATGATAAACTCCCTAACCTCTTAAACCCAATTGTTTCTAACATTGCTTCCTCTTTCATTCTTGATAATTCTACTAGGCGTCTAAAGAAGATGGCCTTTATTTTATGACATTTTATCTACCAATGGCTGGATTCTGCACAAGACTGTTTCATGCCATTGCTATATAACACACATCATATTTATTAGATGTCTCTTTTATATAATAAAATTGTAAATTTCAATAAATAAAAAAGGAATCAAAATTATTATTATATAGTACATCCTATCACGATCCTCTTTCTTTCATAATGTAACGTAGATGAAAGATGGTGTATCCATCGGTTTTGGTTTCTATTTACACATCTTTTTCCTCTACATTCGCAGCAATAGCTACAAACTTAAATGCAGCCATCACTACCCCAAGTTGAGACAAGGCTTCCAGCCTGGCAGGTAATACCTCGACAGAGGAGGTATAGGGAACAGAGGTGGCATTATGAAGGGATCAGCTGAAGTATGGGAGCATTAGGCGGGGTGGCAATTAAATTAATCAGCATCCTCCGACCCTTAGCTCAGCCAATTAGAGGGCGCCACCTACCCTTTCTCTCTCTCCTCGCTCCCACATCCCTCTTCCCGGGTTTATCCCTCTCTCACTCCCTCTCCCTTATCGATATTTTATTTATATAAGTACGGGGGGGGGGAGGGAAGATGGTGGGTTCTCACTAATTAAAAGGTTTTTACCGCTCTCTTTGTTCTAGGAGAGCGGGACCTACCCTTTAGCAAGCGATGAAAATTAACGAGTATTGTGATAGCTCATGCGTAAGTCCAGCTTAAAGGTTGTTTTCGGGTTCGATTCATATCTGGACCTTCTCTCGGTAATTAACCCAAAATAGTTAGTAAACAGCGAAGTGAAATAGATGTACTGCCAATTTATCCAACAATATTAATGCTGGAAAATTGAAGCTGAAATTAAAATTATCTCTCGACAATCGCCAGCTACTAAATTTAATTATTTATGAGAAAATTGTATATTTAATTGAAATATGAACTAGAGAGCTAGAACTGAGATAGGATCTCAAAACAAGAAAAAAACTTGCCAATGAAGGGGTGTCTATTAACGTTTTTTGAGATATATGAACGTCTAAAAATATTTATTGTTATGAATTATTTAGATTATAATAAATACATTTTTATTTATTCCAAATAATTTATTGATGAATTTTTTTTTTTTATTTATTGATATTTACAACTGTATAAAAAAATACAACCAGTAAATTTGATCATAATGACATAATGATATGATACAGGATGTAGAGAAACTACACAGTAGTAGAACTCTAAAAACAGTTTACAATATAAGGTCACGAGGCCATCTTCTTTTCAGGCGCCTCGGAGGATTGA
>NW_027115143.1:191915-193510 GCF_000696795.3 Halyomorpha halys
ATTTTATTTTCCAATTAGTTTGATAATATAAATAAATATATTTTATTAAAGTGATACAAATATAAGATGGTTAAACAACAACAACAACCATAGTTTGGAAATTACATGGGTAGAAGGGGGAATTGTTAAAGAGGACTGGTCCACAACCCAGGTACCCCTGTACCTCTGTACCTAGGTTCCACTCAATAATGACCCAACCAGGGTCTTCCATTTTTAATGTCCTTCCTCTCCCTCCATCCTCTCGTACCGGAGACCGTTCCTCGTCCTTTTAAGTCTGATGAACACACTCATCCATTTTATAGAAGACTAATATATAAACTAATGAAGTTTTTCAGCCCCACAGTGTAACCCAAGAAACGATGATAATAGACAAAAATCATTAAACAATAGCTATTTTGAAATAAACATTTTTATCAATAAATAAATATTAAACCTGTAGTAATGTTGTGTATAATACATTAATAATCATAATAGTAATAGTAATAATACAAATATAATATTTTCGCGTTTTCCCTGGGTCAAGAAAAAAACTTCAAACAACAGAAACAAAAATACTTTTTTTTTATTGCAAAGGGACGAAAATATTCACAACACTTTAACTTACCTAGAGTTATATATATATTTTTTTTACACACTGTCCAAAAACACCTAATTTCACCTATAATCGATCGACCAGATAACATCGCAACAGTGCCACCTTCTTAAAAACTATTCGTTCCAAACAGAACCTTCTTCAAATCCTAGATTTTGGAATCTTTCTCCCTATAATGTCGAGAGGAATCTGGTTTTGATTTGTCTTTAGTCTCTAGTACTTTTATGCTTCTATTACTTTCTGATTTTGTAATTTTTTTATTATCATTATGGTGCTCTCCATGTCTTCAACTGAGTCATTTTTATTAGCTCCTTTACTTTTTCTTTTTTCATCTTTTCGTTTCCTACCTCTATCCCTTCTATTATATTCTTTACGTATGTTAACATACTTACCCTCTTGTTCACTTCTTGTTCTTCTATTAACCCTCTTCCTTTTTATCTTTACCATATCTATCATTTTTCCTCTTTCTCTCTAGCTGTAATCGTCAGCATCTCTATCAACCGTACACAACTTATCATCGCCTCTTCGCCTATCCTCTCTATCTTTGTCTCTATCCCTATGTAATACTTTCATCTCATTTTCTTACCAAAAATCAAACAATTTTTTTTTTTTACACACTGTCCAAAAACATCTGTTTTAATTCATCCATAACTTCAATTATAATCACTCGACCAGATAACATGGTTACAATATATGATAAAGTAATAATATAGCAAAAATAAACTATAAAAAACAGTACTATAATATTTTATAAATTAATTAACAATCTAAACCTATCGCGAATTCATCAGAATGTGAAATTATATTAAAATCAACTACTATTTGAGTGACAATGCCATCTTCGATATGTTCATTAATGTCTGAAATAATTTTGCTTTGCCTTTTTTAACAAAATGAAATAATTATCTGTATGGATTCTACACTGCGATCTCTTCAAAACATTAGCTGATTAGTCATTGCCTATGTAAGTTCGATTGAAATATAATTTTAATGATTTATATTA